>NW_026606894.1:3560000-3850000 GCF_029890125.1 Rhinichthys klamathensis goyatoka
TGCAGATACATTGGACAGGTTCATGATGAGAAAAACACTCACGTTCGCTCTAGACTAAGCCAACTCTGTTGCTTACTCATGACACATAGCAACACATCAAAAAGTATTCAGAAAATGTTTGACCTTTTCTTGGAAGTAGCCTACTTTTAAAGGGTTGAGAGATGACTTTACTAGCGCCGTAAGAGCTGGACATGATGTTTGCGTTGGGGAAGGTGTGCCGCTTTGAAAGAGTGTTTGCAAGGCTGTTTGAAATAATGCTTTATTTTTTTGTAATTCCACTAGTGAACTACATTCTTCACCTTTAAATAAAGATTTTTTTAAAAGTTTTCCAGCATCTGCAAACATGTCCAACAGTCCTAATCGGACAGATTTTGAGTTAGACTCACATGGACTCTTCAGCTTGTTTCTTGGCTTCAGCGACCTGTTCCTCTCTCATTTTCTCCGCCACCTGGGCTTGCTTCTCCACCTCAGTGAAGCTCTTGCTGCTCACCTTCTGGGCACCGAGACCCTTTTTAACGCCAAGCTAAAAACCAAAGGAAGACATTTTTTACAAATTACCACCTACAAAGATCTGAAACTTCTGCAGATGGTTTACATGTGAAAAAAAAAAAAATCGGAATAGAAAATTCTTATTTTAAGGAATATTGCAGTGTTTATTATATATGATTTATCCATGATAATCCTTAAAAGTATAAAATATTATCCTATTTGATTCCAAAATTAAATATGACGTGGACATGTTGACAGGTTAGTGCTTAAAACACTTTACTGACCGAAACAAACGTTTCATTGGTCTAACTATAGAAGATTTAACATTCAGATTCTGCCATTCCTTGCACATGTCTGCATTGACTTTTGATTTCCTTTAGCTTGAGGCAGAACCACAGTTCTAGATTCTGTAGTAGAAGTCTGACACCTACTGACAAAAACTGAACACTGCAAAATCAGGACAACAATTCCCTGAATAGGAAGTGACCGAGAGCAATGATTGTTCACCTACCCCTTTCTTTGTAGTGGCTGGCTTCTTCTTTCCAATGATGGAGGATTTAATTTCTGAAAACAGAAAGCATAGTCAGAGAAAAGTAAACAAGCTTTTTCCTCCTAGATTATTCCAGAGAACACAACTTCTCTAGATAAGGATCATTAGTGCATGGCGATAGAGGCCACGGCCAATAACGACCTGGGAAATATCATGCCGGCAAAGCCTGAGGAAAGGCAAGAGGTCACACAAATCAATTAGATTATCAGAGCAAGAGTGTGTTGAAAATGTACATGTGAACATTCATGCTGTATTCATTTTGCAAACTGTATCAATGAGCTACAAAAATTTATAGAAAATTGGGGTGACTGGAAGCTTTTTACTAAGACGATGGTTGAAACTGGTCTTAAAGTCACTGCATCCTGATCAACAATGAAAAGCCGCTCTAATCTCATTACAGGGCATAAATCAATCCAGACCGGAAGTACATATCAGAAATACCACAACATAAGCTCTGTGTCTGCGAGCTCTTTATGAGATCAGAAAACCCTACACCTTTTGTATCAGTGAGTGACTTTACACACTGGCTACACATGCCTTCACTTGTGTTAAATTGCAAAAATTAGATTAACAAAAAATAATAACAACAATAATAATATGGGAATGTGTCAAGGAATTCTTAAGATTAAAAGGTGGCATCAATACTTAAGGCCATATGTCCACCAATTAAAGCATATTTTCCTAAGGACAGTATATATTTGAAATGTTTTAATGGGAGAGCCACATATTTAAAAATGGCAGCAGCGTGACGAGCCAGTGAGGCAGCTGCGCACTTAGCGTTTTATTCTTAAATATCAAGAATCGATTAGTCATCCTGTTTTCATTTGATGAATGAATGGAACATTGTAGCGCGCATCCCATCCAATAAATAGCAATAATCTTTGTGCTTTGTTACTATTGATACTAAATAAAGTCTCAAATTACGTCCATTTTCTTACGAAATTCAAAAACATAAATACCGTTTTGGCGCTGTGGCGTGAGATCGCTCTGGCTCAGCTCAGCTCAAGAGAAGCAGCAGCGCGGAGCGCACATGATCTCCTCTTCTGCCTTAATAATACCAGTTACAGCTAGTGATGGGCGGATCGATCCTAAAGTATCGATACTTCGATACTGACGTGGTATCGAAAAGGATCGATCCTCACATAAAAATATCGATCCAAATGTGTATTTTTTTTACCAGTAATTTTTTATTAATTTTGCACGCAATTCAGTGCGAAAAATAAGCGAATGTTAGCGGGTAATTGTGTAGGATAGAACCTTTTCTTCTAGTCATCTGTATAGGCTACAAGACGAAACCAATCAATCACAAAGAGCGTTCGATGCTGGTGCTTCGCTGAGCTCAGAGGCCCAGTGCGTTTGGGAAACGAAGCCTTGCTTAGATGACAGAGAAACAATCGGGAGTTATTTCGCAATAAACAAACCAAAACTGTACATAACGATTTAAAATGTTGACGTCAGTAAGATCTTTTTTATGAAATTAATATTTTTATTCAACAAGGATCGATGCATTAAATTGATCAAAAGTGACAGTCAAGGGTTTTACACTATTAAAAAAAATCTACTTCATATAAATGCTGTTCTTTCAACTTTGTTCATCAAATAATTCTGCATAAAATGTTTCATAGTTTCCGACAAAATATGAAACGGTTTTCAACATTGATAATAATAAGAAATGTTTCCTGAGCAGCAAATCAGCATATTAAAATGAATTATCATCATGACTGGAGTAATGATGCCCAAAATTCAGCCTTGATCACATGAATAAATTACAGTTTACTATGGCATAGAAAACAGATAGCCTATGTTAAATTGTTAAATTGTAATATTACAGTTTTTACTAAGAGAAATAAAAATCTTACAGACCCCAAACTTTTGAACAGTAGGCTAGTACTAGTAGGCTAGTACTATAATTAGGGTAGTTTTGTAAAAGTCACTGACTAATTAAAGGGGAGTTGAGAGCACAAATCACAAAATAGGACTAGTAGTTATGCAAACGTGTTCAGATTTAGCATATTAATGATGCATTCACCTCATAAATCATGACACACTGCTCTAGCACAGGAAAGTGCATACAAGTTCAAATGCATGCTTTTAAAATGAAAAAGTATCGGTATCGGTAACGGCGATACTGCCCCTGTATTTACTTGGTATCAGATCGATACAGAAATTTGCAGTATCGCCCATCACTAGTTACAGCCATAGACTGTAAAAAAAATATGGACGTAGTATCCGTGACGTCACCCGTAGGTTTCTGAAGAGCGTTTTTGAAGCCTAAAGTGGGCGGGGCTAACCGTCGCCATCTTGGCAGCGCGTCACCTCTCGTCACTACCGGATAAAATAAAATGGGCAAAGAGGCGGAACGTGGGTGGAGCAGAGGTGCTAATGCTATATGCTACTGGCCTCGCGCTAAAGTGACAGCTGATTGAAGATTAAAGCCAATAGTTAAAGTTCATTTTTTTTGCCTTTCGAAATATTATAATAGTTAAAAGACGTAACTAAAAGTGAGACTATTTACTTTACTTTTTTTCTCAACTTTATTAATCCCAAAAGGGGCAATTAGTTAAGAGCATGTAGGCTATACAACAGTACATAACACAGATCACACACATTTCTCACAACATACAAGCAGTCAACTATGTGTATCGTGATGCATTATTATTCTGCTAGTTAAAAATGTATTATCATGCAGACAGTTACTTACAATATTGCTCTGAGCTTGTGCGTGTGACAGTGATTCATGCACATACATGTCAGTCAGCATGGCATCGCACGTCAAGTTCAAGTTCGTAAAAGAGCTTTATTCAGTCTGATTTTCATCTGATATCATCTGATTTGGGCCGCCTCTCAATTTCTCAGATGGGTTAAACCAGCTTTTAAACCAGCAATTAAAGATTTTACCTCAGAAGTTCAGTAAATGCACTAGAAATCCGCGCTCATTTAAAGGAGTCATAATGTAGTATTAACTTTGATACCCACGCTCTATTATAGTCATTTCATGCCCTTCTAAAAAAGAAAAATTGGAAAAAAATAAACACAGAGCTCGTTTGACCCTTATTTCTGAATGCATTATTGTCTCGCGAGATCTGATGCGAGGTTTTGGCTGTCGTGGACGGTCATTTTAATAATGCAAATGAGGGGCGCGTTGATTGGTGGCAGGAAGGAGGGGGCTTGACACCGCAGGTAACTTCAGCATATCATTCCAAAAAGAGATCATGGCGCAAGTTGTGAATGAACCCGACCTGGCCGCGACCTACGGGATTCAACCGTATATGTTTGAGCCAGACTCTGAACCAGAGCTGGAAACGGAAGAGGAACAACAGTCAATTGAAGGACGTCGTCTACATCAACATGTCTCTGAATGGTAAAGACAATTTTTTTGACTGAGACATACATTAACATCAGTAACGAGCTAAAACGTTTTTTTTGCTATTTTCTCCCACATAAGTTTAGCTTTTATTTAATGTAGATTACATTAACGGAGATGTAGTCTACTTTATTTTCAGCTTACAGTGGTTATAGAGATTAACGTTTGCTATAATGTGTTGTTTTTGCCTTTTTTGACGTTGTGGTTTTTTAGATATTTAATAATTTTCATCTGCAGACATGTAACGTTATGTTTTTCTTTATGTTTATTAATTCTTGACTGTTTTTTAAATTTATCTATCCTTATCTATTATATAAAAAAATCAATACAATGATATGTTGTCATTGTTATATTATATACGATTATATTAAATAATAGCTAACGTTACTGTAGTGTAAAACAAAGTGGAAAGATGTGGCTAGCATTCGTAGAGTCCATTCCCCGTGTTTACATCACATACATTAACCGCATTAGTAGTTAGCTGCTGTTTGTTACACAAAATATAGTAATAAAAACACAGTCTTACCGTTTCAAATTCAGGCAAGTCCCTGATTGTTGGAATGGCACCTTTTTCCAAACGTAGCTTCGATGCCAACTTCGCCTGATATTGCCCCAAATTTGTAAAAGATTCTTTTGTGAAATGTTTAGCGCAGCACCTAACGTTGAGCAAGTTGAGATGGTTGTTGGAACAGCGTCATTAAAAATAAATTTCATCCACTTGTCCCTTGTAGTTTGGTCAGTTTTGGGTAAAGAAAAAACATTAGAATGTGGATTATGACAGTCAACCACAGAGCAACTCACGTGTGCACTACGTTTCTGCATCTTTCTTGACTGAATATCGCTGAATATGATGGGGAGAGGGGCAGGGCGGGCCTCCTCTGCGGTGTCCATATATGGTATATCCGGCCCCGTCTTGACGTCAAGCCGGGGGAGAAATTGAAATCTCGTATTTGAGTGCGCGTGCACGTTGGCTAGTTTAAGAACCCTGGGGTAAACAAACGCTTCACTTTTGAATATCGACATCCCGGCCAATGTATAATCGTTAGTCAATCATAACATACATTGATTCTCATGGAAAAGTGAAAATTGCACATTATGACTCCTTTAAGTGTGGATGGACGAAGAGAAAGCTCTGACACCTGCAGGATTTCATCTGACGGTACTTTTTATTTTACACTACAAAGTTAAATAAGCATATTTGTTCCGTGAGAGCAACAGTACCGCATGAGTGTGGTCTCTATATCTACAGACGTTTTTAAATCTAAACTCAAAAAAGCAATGAAATTGTCAGACATCCAGATTAGTGCATGCGAGGGAAACAACTGGAAATACAGCGCTGGTTGTTCTCTCCATCCTCGACAACGACGGAATCCAACGGCGTGCATGGGCGAAGGTATAATACGTGTATTAAATTGTATGAAATAATCCCGAAAAAAAGCACAAACACAGCTGAGGGTGACGCTAACAGACAGCAGACAAACGACTAGCAGTGAAAGCAGCGGCAATCCACCTGTCACTCAAGTGGCCACGCCCTTAATTATGCAGAACTTTAAGGCTTAATATAATTTCAACGGATGAGTTGTAAAAAAAATTCACCCCCCTCACAGTCGTCATGAAGGGCAAAATTAGCGATATAGACCAAAAAAACTATTTGCCACCAGGCTGTAAACATGTTTTTTTCTGCTGTGAAGTGAGGCATTTTAACATAGGGGAGATACAGATTTGACTCGCTTTTGCAGTCAGCCTCAAGCGGCCACTCGATGAATTGCAGTTTAATTCACTTCCGTGTTGGTTTCAAGAGAGAGACGGGGAGGTTGAAGCGCGAAATAAACACGAATGAACGTCTGAAAGTGTGTTAAAAGATAGAGTACAACTTATCGAAATCCGTATCATGTCACATGGAATCGCTCAATCAGTGTTTCAACCGTGGAAAGACGTCAGTAAAACAACTTGTAAACAATGTCATGTAACGTCACATTTACCTCAGAAAAAACATATGTGACCATAAACTCGTTAGTCAGCTAGAAAAATTTACTCTAAAAAGGAGCATTTTGCTAAATATATGCACTATATTACATATTCATTATAATTTTTAATGTTCTTCGATATTTAATGCATGTTTGAATAAATCTGGCAAGTTTTTATGACAGCCACCATTTAAATGTTTATATTTCATATAACTTTATTATTATAAAAATAAATAAAAGTGTAATTAAAGTGTTTGTATAGATACAAATCAGTTAATTTTTACCTTCAATATTATAGTAGGCTAATGAAGCCTAGTAGGCTACAACTGACTCCCATAGTTACAGCATTAGTTAAGAGATTTGTTTTCCTTGAGAAAACTTGCCATGTATTGTACCTGATATCCAAAATAATCAATATTGAATCGGAATCGAATTGCAAGCTTGTGAATCGAAATCGAATTGTGAAATTTGTGTCAATAATACCCAGCCCTAATAAATTGTAGAACTTTGTGTCACTGTCACTTTTTACCCAGCTGTCCACAGTGAAAGAGGGGCGGGACAAATACCACACTGACCAAATGTCACATCCTGCTTCTACAATGACAACAACAAGCAGCACAAGAACGGCACAATGGAGGAGAAATTAATATTGCTGGTCTCAGAATATACATAGTATGTATTCAGAAGCAAACTATCTGTGAAATCAGATACTAGTAACACTTCCACGGATATTGCGTATAACCGCAACCAAAGCGTCTCAACTGAAAAAACACTGTGCCACCAAAGTGTACAAATTCTCTCAATCGCCCGCAGCTAGGCGTTTTCAGAAGAGTGCCTGTCGTTTTCAGACAGCTAAAAACACTTGAGGACAATTTTTTGGACAAAAAGCGGTCCAGTGACAAATTGCCGCACCTTAGGAATACGAATTGACAAATCCTTTGTGAATAATAATAGTTTTATAGCATGCAAGTTAGTTCTGCTTTTACATTCAATTACTAAGGATGTCACGTTCTGGCAATTTTTCTAGTTGACTCCTTAAGGCAGGTTAGGTGATTTGCTTCATTTTTTGTTATGCTGCTTGAAAGTCTCTTCACATTTCAATAGCAATCACTAAGATAAGTGGTCTAAATGTATCATCTGTGGAAGGCGTAGGACCATAACATGATAGTCCAATCACAGATCTCATTCCGAGGGCTACGACAGGATGTCCAATCTGCCTGTCAACGTATGTTTTTACATACCCTTGCGCACTCTGTTCGCGCAGACATCATGCGTCATCAGCACGCTTCATGCTATGCAGAGTTAGACAGACGTCAGTCACTGAGCAGCGCAACCGAAACACCAGTCGTCTTTTACAGTTCCTCCTGAACCAAAACAACGAGCTTATGCAGCGTACACAATTGAAAGAGTTGGAAACCTGTAACGTTATACTCGAGGTTGTCCGTGACTCAAATTTATGCGTTTCCATGGCAACACCATCAACGGTGAAATGAACCTGCAGCAGTCAGGTGGTACAGGTCAGTGTTTATGTTCATTATTATTGTAATGGTATGTGCTTTGAGACATGAGGTAGTTTAATGCCATCTCTCGTGAAGCTTTTGTTTGCTCCCTACTGAATGCGTTCATGTGTTTTGGAGGAGGTGTGGCTTTGGAGACGCTCTGAAAGGAGGGTGGGATCTTATGCTTTCAAAGCTAGCTCGCTATTGCTAGCCTCTCCGAAAATCGCCTACCCTACCTTTAAAATGATCAATTCCAAGCAATGTTCAAGGTACAAGAGAAGCCCAAAGTTTATGTGTCCACTAAGGTATATTTACAGCGTGTGTGATGCAATTTTTTCATCATCACAGTATGCATGTATCCATATTTTTCTATACATCCGTGAATTTCGTTTGCACTAATTAGGGGCATTAACAGGCAGCATTCAAAAAATAATTAACAACAATGGATGGCAAAAACAATAGATGGTTGAAGAATACTTTGGGCTTTAAGCTCGATCAACAGCATTTGTTTCATAATGTTGATTAGCACTGAATATCTCAATTTTAAATAAAATAAATTAAATCCCAGCGAACAATTGTCAGTGCACTATATACACTGTCCCTGATGACACCCTGAATAGATTTGAAGCAGTAAGAATTTTTTTTTAAAATGTATATAAGCAGTAAAGACAACTTTTAAATACGAGCAGCTTTGCAGTAAATATATATCAAAGAGGAAGGGGCGGAGCCAAAGCGGCACACACACTCAAATTAAGTGTCAGTCAAGCGCAGAACCATGCTGCTACTTTCTGATCAGCCAATCGGCATTTCAAAATCATTCAAATCACCTTCAGGAGTTTGACACTCTTCAGACGCCAATCTCATTGAGTTCTCAATCTCTACATTAACAGAACAGACAGGACAGCAGGCTCTGAATTCATTTGCAATAAATGTCGCAGAACTACATTTACTGGCTTGCTATTACACATAGATATGATTTTAAAAAGACTTAAGTACATACATAGTCATGAGTTTGTCATTATAATGTTTATAAAATATGGTGTTTTAGTACCATAGCACTTTTTTGCTTTTTTATTATTTGCTGTTGTCCATAAAAAGGTTGATATACAGGTCCCAAACAGGTCCTGGAGCTTGACTTGCTTACAGGATTCATTCATGTGTGGTGATATTATCTCAAAAAAACACTTCAAAAATAATATGGGGAATTGGGTGGTGAAGGGAGAAATAGACACATGGGGATGTTCTGATGATAATGTACATTCTGCCAGAGCACTAACACACACACACACACACACACACACACACAAATCAGCAAACACTCACCTATTGTGGCTTTAGGACTGGTGCTCAGTCCTTCAATGCTCGGACCCTCTTCAGGCACTGGATCACATGGACAAGAAATGTTTGCATGTAAAAGTAATGACAATGATGTATACATGCATTAATGGTGTGCAATGCGACACACTCACAAGTGCTGGTAGTCTCTGAACTCTTAAGACTGCTCTGCTCCAGTTGAGGGCTAACAGTTACAGCTCCATTCAGATCTGTTAGGGATGGGGACGCCATGTCCCAACTGTTGGCAGGCTACAGGTAAGAAAACACAATTATTAAATATTACAAATCAAGTCATAATAATAATGGCATATCTGCATGAGCACAATTTTAAAGAGAGAGCGAAACTTTTGACACTATTTTCAGTCGTTCCCAATAACAGAATAAGGAATTTAAAAGATCAAAATGCAATTACTGATTAAATATTTTAGAGAACCAGAAAAACTAACTTTAAATTAAAATATGTCATTTATTTTCTTGACTCTCACAATTATAATTAACAAAATTCCATGATATTTTTAGGTTTCCAAGACTGAGGGAATCCTGTTTCTGGCACACACACAAAAAAAAAATACAGTAAACAAACAAAAAACAGGTAAACTGTTCCCTCCTGATGCACTGTTCAGCTAAATGTTTAGTAAAACTTTTTTAAAAATAAATACAAATAAAAGTGTTCCTTAAGACATAACTCAGCATTTACTAGTAAAAAATAAATGCACAATTCTATACCTGAATCCGATATGCTACAAGAATGCAGAACTCATAAAAGAGTAGGCAAAAGAGTATGACCTTCTACTTCTGCCAATATTCGGAAGTGTGCATACGATGGACACTTTACTATCCCATAAGGCATGGGGAGAGGATTTATGAATGGCAGAGAAGTGACGTAACTGATGCTGGTAGGTCACGTGATAATAACATCATGGCGAAGGTAGTACGTCTCAATTACATTCATACTACACACTATACTATATAGAACATACTTTTTTAGTGGACGCAAAGTAAGACCTTATTCAAAATAAGTACCTACTCAAGAGAGTATGAGATTTCAGATGCAGCGTGTGTGTCCTACCTGTGTGAGCTCTTCAAAGAAGTCAGTCTCTCTCTTCTCTACAGGTGATGGCTGAGCACAGCCGGAGCTGTCGATCCACAGCTGAACGATGAGAAAATAAAGGGGGTCAGAAAGCAGAATAAAAGTTCTGAATGCAACTCTCCAGACACACTGGACGTCAGGTGTGCTTTCATAACAAGCGAGTCTGTGAAGATAAAGCTAACGAATACTGATGAAACGTGGAGTTTGTTCAGTGACTCAAGTTCAAAGTTTATTTAATATCACAAACACCACAGCTGCATTAAAAAAAAGTGCAATCCAAATCTCTTTTTGCTTTACATAACTAAACAGCAACATGGAACTATTAAAATAATATATAAAGTTAAAAAAATAATAGTAATACAAGTAATAATATAAAATAATCCAAAACAAAAATATTTTTAGAATATGTGGTTTGCAATTATTATTAGGTTGTACATCTGTTGTTATAGATTCACAGTAAGTGTGTGTGTGTGTGTGTGTGTGTGTGTGTGTGTGTGTGTGTGTGTGTGTGTGTGTGTGTGTGTGTGTGTGTGTGTGTGTGTGTGTGTGTGTGTGTTGGGGAATTAACCATAAAGTCATTAAATAAACAATACATAATTGGGATACACTTGTCCATGAAGAAAATGCTTGACATTTGTTGCTGACAACAAAAAGCATGCATTCAATCAAACTCATCCATGAAAAAGAATAATATTTTTGCAGAACTGCTTTAGATAAAATGAACTAATTTAATAATTGCTGATCTTTACCAACACTGAACTGACTTCTGCTGAACAACAGCTTAAATGCACCATTTCCCTGTTATCACTGTAAACCTGCTTTGAAACAATCTGTATTGTGTCTTGACTTGCAACAGAGATAAAACATGGTTTGTGATGATATGCACAATATGTGCAGTTCTGTGAATTATTGGCATTTAGAACCCAAACATTCAGACTAGACTACTTATAAAAACATGCCTGTTGTAATATCAATAAAGTTTATTTTAATAAATTTCGATACACATTTTGTTTCATTTTGTTACTTTTATTAAAAAACGATTTTTTTTAGTATATAGTGTTGGGTTTGCCATAAAATGTCTTATGTCTTACAATGTCTTACAAACCTGCACACATATATTCAAACGAATATAACTATAGAATCAATTTTTAATGCGCATGTGAACGCCATCAGGTCACAGGTTCGCGTTTAAAGTCTGTTTAGAGAGAACGCCGTCGTCTTAGTGGCCCCTAATGTAATAACAAATGATAATTTTGCTGGAAGTGAATCAATCAAAACTAACTTTAGCTGGAAATAACATTATTCAAAAATCGCTATAAAGCCAAAACAATCTCTGTTACCGTAAATTGTATGTTTATCTCTGTAAAGCTGCTTTTAAATCTCCATTGTTAAAAGCGCTATATAAATGAAGATGACTTGACATGTAAAATCTGGTCTTGAAACTAAGCTGGATGGCAGGCCCTGCCTTTAGAGCATGTTAACAGCATGACAGTACAACATCTTTTAATAACGAATGCTGACAACAAACCCAAGGAGCATAGTTCACTTTCTAGGCAGTGATAACGCTGGAACAGAATGAGGTTTGTATACTAACCTCAGTGCCATACTTGGAGAGCGCAGCGTTGGCAAGCTGTCGAATCTTCTCTCTGTACATCTGAGCCGCACGACTGTTATACTTCGCATTGGTGTCATTGGTGGTACAGCCATGTTGGCGGAAAAACCCCATCTGTGCACAAAGAAAAGTATATTGAGTCTACAGTATTGGCTCATGCAAATAGCTGAATTAAGAGGCTATGTTTTAAAGGAAGAACTGAGGCAATGCTTATTATAGGGTAGGAAAAAGAAGAACTAACCGCATTAGCATTTCCTCCAACCTGCATACATCTCAGCTGAAACCAGCTCCAGTTGTTATCCAGCTCTGTGGATCTGAAAAGACAATACTCCTCAACTCTTGCCTTGTAATTAGCAAATGAATGTGGCATTCTGGAACACCACGGATGACTAAAAACTTTACCTGACATTTGCATGACAGCATAATATAATTAAAGAGAAAGACAATAGAGAGTCAGACCAACCTGATAAAGCTCAAGTGTACTCCCAAAGAGCGATGGATCCCAGAACAGTCAATGCACAGAAATACTCCATATGGAATACTGGCCCAGCTCGGGTTCTTAGCGGAGCAGTCAAAGCAGGCCTAGACACAAAACAAATCATTTCATTCAAAAACCGTTTCATAAATAAACCTCTGTAAACAAATGTTTGCAATGACTTAAAGACTGCAGACAGACAGAAAAGAGTCCCAACATATGGTTCACAAACCATATGTTCATAAAAACTCAGTAATGTGTACATTCGGAAAATCGAGATATAAAAGGAAAGTACAAAACCTTCACCAAAACGCTCAATTTTAAGTCAATAACAAACATTTTGTAAACTTAAAAGATCTGATCGTACAATAATTTACGATTCCATGCCCCAATATCCAGATTTTACCATATAAATGAGTTTGATCCATCTATGGGACAGTACAGACAGACAACTCCGTGGATTTTGAGGCACATTATAACAGGATGAGTCATTTTTCCATCGCCACTGCGTCATTCTCATATAACAGACAGAGCATGTAAACCTGCAATCATCTGATTTCTTTTTAAGACAGCTGATTTAGTCATAATAGCTCGTTAATACGATATAATTAGTGTTTGATAGTTTAGTACTGGTCTGTTTTTGAGATGTGGTGTTGATAGTAAACATATATATGTGTTTAGACGGCACTAAGGCCCCATCAGCACCGGCTTAGCGACTAACAAATGACACGTAATCCCAAATGAAACACACATAAGGATGTCTCTGAATAAGTTATAACGATAATGAAAACAGTCACAGGTAGGTTTTAATAAGACCTCACGTGTTACCTTGTTTGTAGGTATAGAGCGCAAACGTTTAAAAATGGTTAGAATTTCTGTCTTGTTCGGTTCCGACGCCATCTTGCCAACTGAGCAGGGGGAAAACAGAAACCAGACATTAAAGACCAGGCGGAAGTGATGTTTCTGGAAAAATAAAGGTCCCTTGAGACAAACGTTTGTGAACAGAAACGTGAAAATGCACACTATCCGTGACTGAAAACCATGTGAAAACACATGTATAATAGACCGTTCGTATAATATGTAAATATTGATACAAAAACAAAAATTGGAGCATTAGTATATTAGTAAAATGTACTTTTAGACGTACGCACCTAGTTTAAAAAATTTTTTTTATAAATAAAATATTTTATTAAGAGTAATTAATTTATTAATTACACAAATCTGGATTTTGTTAATCTAATATGAATCCATAAATTCGATCAAATGTAAAATTAAGAGTGCAACTTTAAGCCCTGATTTTTTTTATAAATGCATAAACAACAATTACATATATAAATATAAAAATACTACATGATAACTATATATAGTTATATCACTATATTATATCTATATTGTATTATATTACATTACTATTTTATAATTCCTTAAGCACCTCAGAGAAAAACAATGTTACTGATTACTGAAATTACCGCGATAAAAAAGATATCAATCACAAGATTAACAATGTATGCCTCGTTTTTCAAAATTTTATCATAATTTAAAATACCAAAAAGTACATCTTCATATATAAAAGAAAATCGCACAAAAAAATGCCAAATACTTCAGTAAAAGAAATACTTCATATGAGCCGGAAGTTACATCATTTCCGCATTATGCCACTGACGTGTCTGATCGTGAGTTGAGTGTTGATTCTCACGGCAGGCAGCACTGCGTGTGCACGTTAACTCAAGCGCAGGGCAACTTTGGAGTACTAATTTATTTTTTTTACACGTTTTCGTTTTTGTTGAACGTTGTTTGTTCTTTCCTAACCTAGAATTGGGTTGTTTCGTGTTTGGCAAAGATGCTGGACTTCTTCGCCATCTTCAGTAAAGGGGGAATCGTGTTGTGGTGTTTCCAGGGGGCCGGAGTCTCTGAATCCTTTACCGGGCCTGTCAACGCTCTCATCCGCTCCGTCATCCTCCAGGTAAAGTCCCTGCTCGGCCTGCTGTGGATTATTGTTTAATTCAGTAACGTTATATAGGCAGGGCAGATATCGCCATCTTAGCCCAGCTAACACATGGGTTAGTTAGGCTGTGAGGGTGTAATGTAGGCAGGTTACTATGGGAACTATGTTAGATGATGTAAGAGAGCACGAATATTGACCTACAGATGATGCAATAGGTGGCATCTGAGTTTTAGTTTTGGATTGTACATGTTGGACAGTCAAATGCGTTGCGTAATACTGCACATGCCAGCTTAGACAAACAGAGAGCTGAATATAGACACCTTTCATGTTTAGTTTATAACTATTTTAGTGCTATTACTCCTTGCATACATTCATAATTGTAAATAGTATTTTTTTTTTTTTCAAGAAAAAAATATACATATGACTTCTTTAAAGAAATGACTTGTAGGAGGAATCTTATCTTAATCTTTCTGTTTGCAGGAGAGGAGTGGGAATAACTCTTTCAACCACAATAGCATCAGTCTTAAATACAAGCTGGACAATGAGTTTGAGCTTGTGTTTGTGGTGAGTTTTATTAAAAAATTTCAGTGCGAATAAAGTTCAGTCAGTGTCCCATGGCTCAACCGTCCATATGCCTGATCGTGTGCTTCTGGTGTCCCAGGTGGGTTTTCAAAACATCCTGACGCTGAAATACGTGGATAAGTTCATAGATGATGTCCAGCTTCAGTTCAGAGATCGATACAAGAATGAGCTGGGGCAGAGAGGTGCCCTAAAGTTTCTGCTCAATAATTTTGAGTTTGGAGAGGACTTCCACAATCTTCTACGGTGAGAAAATACCCTTTTCCTGGGTCGATAGATATGAATGGCTGTCAGAATTATTCTTTTTTTGTTAAATGTATTTTTGTCTGCAAAACTGATTTCACACCCTTAAGAGTAAACCTTTGAATCAAAATATTTTTTTCAGGTATACAGGGCTCAACACTAAAAAATTTTATGTGCCCTGCCAAGATTTTCACTGGCCCCACCACAAAAAAGTATAAAAAATAAAATAGGCCTAGTTATTGTCTTCAATGTTATTGACCTAAAAAAAAGTTATTCAGCCAAGAGCAGCGATTGTTGTTTTATTAACGTTTAAACAAAGACAGTAGCAGGTTTGACTGGCTGCTGTCACTTACAGAGCTGCACCTATCCAAAATATATTTTACGTTAATGTTTTTATTCCGCAAAGATGAATTAAATTGATTAAGATTTGTATTTCAAATAAATGTTCTTTTGAACTTTCTTCAAACAATCTTTTTAAAAAATGTATCATGGTTTCCACAAAAAATATGAAGCAGCACAACTGTTTTCAACATTAATAATAATAAGAAATTCTTCTTGATGCACCAAATCATCATATTAGAATTATTTCTGAAGGATCATGTGACACTAAGGACTGGAGTAATGATGCTGAAAATGTAGCTTTGCATCTCAGGAATAAATGACGTTTTAAAATATACTTGCTTTAGTTATTTTAAATTGTCACAATGTTACTGTTTTTTAGTGTATTTTTGATAAAAGAAATGTAGCCTTGGTAACCAGAAGAGACTACCGTACTACTAGTTTAAATAAAAGATTACAATTTTTGCAGGGAGGCGGAGGACAGCAGCAAAGCCAAGGCCCCCGCCCCTATGAAGAATTTCACAGAGTCCCAGAAATCCCAGAAAACTGTGAAGTCTTTGATTGAGACGAAGGATGGAGACAAAAGCAAGGAGCAAGGAGGCAAGAAAAGTAAAAATGCCAAGAAGGAAGGTGAGAAATGTGAAAGACAGGGCAGTGGGGAGTAAGTGGCGCTTTCAGTGCTTATAAGTTTGTTAGTGTGACGGTTTCGTTCTTTTTCATCTATTCTCAGGAGGAGATCAGACTAAAGCTGCTTCACAGACGGGCTCTAAAAAGACTGTGGAGAATGGAGGTGACGGTCTGACCGCAGAGGAGATTATTGAGAGGAACCGTGCCAAGTTCATCAGCAAGCAGTTGGGTGGGGGAAAACCAGAGAAGACCACCAGGTAGGAGACATGATGAACTGTGTGAAAATGCATTGCAGATGAAGCCACTTTTGAGCAGTTGGGTGGGGGAAAACCAGAGAAGACCACCAGGTAGGAGACATGATGAACTGTGTGAAAATGCATTGCAGATGAAGCCACTTTTGAGCAGTTGGGTGGGGGAAAACCAGAGAAGACCACCAGATAGGAGACATGATGAACTGTGTGAAAATGCATTGCAGATGAAGCCACTTTTGATCACAGATCACTAAATGACTTGCACTTTAACCCTCAAGTTGAGTTCTACACTACATTATTCCATCCGATTACTTTGACAACAGAAGCAAGGTTATAATAAACTATGGAAGCTTGTTTCCGCCACAGAATAGAAAATAAAAAGGTAATTGGGACTTTTTCATCTCACAATTCTGACTTTTTTCTCGCAATTGCGAGTTTACATCTAGCAGTTCTGCAGAACCGTGTGATTAAAAAGTCGCAAGTTTGAGGAAAAAAGTCAGTGCACAAATGCACTTTGGACTCATCAGAATTGGACTTTATAACTTGCAATTGCAATTTTTATATCTCACAATTCTGAGGGGGGAAAAAGTCGCAATTATCTTTTAAATTTGTTTTATTTCATGTCCGAAACAAGCTTCCTGAAAGCTGCAGTCGGCAAGTCTGGCAGATTGAGTGGACTTAGGCAAAATTTTGAATGTTTACAACTCTCATGCCCCTCCCCCACTATCAACGAATACCCTCGCACCGAGTTCGTGCTCGTCAGTGCGTGTGCACCAGGTTATCTGTGAACGCGCCCGTCTCATCAGCATCCATCAACACCATGGAGTATTTGGAGGTATGCTGTCCTGGCTAATCTACCGATAGATTGCAATTGCTAACGTCATTTATACTCTAAATGAGCTTACTTGATTTTCCGCCATCACTCTTCGTTACTGCGCGAACTTCCGCGAACTTCAGGCGTGTGCGTGTGATGGTAACGTGCGCGAGGGGTGGCGTGTGCCCGATCTGTGATTGACATGCGCTGCGCTGATTGGACCCGATGATCCGGGAGCTGTGGATTCTTGCAAAACAAATAACACGCTCCAGGTGGAGTTAGAAGCTCGGGTTTTTTTCTAAAACCACTTTATTTATGTTGTTCTGTCGGATTATAGTGTCGATTTCACTGAATATGATCAAAAAAATGCTTTAATAAACTCTCCTGATCTTTAAAGATTTTATTGCTGTTTTATTTCACAGTAAGTCCCCTAAACCCCAGAAGCCAAAGGGGAAGGCCAAGCGGGTGTGGGATATGGGTGGGAGGAACACTGGAGATCTGGACTACAGTGGAAGCAATGGCAACAACTACAGTGACGCTCAGACACAAGACCATGAGGCCTCAGCTGAACCGGTGAGCAGTCCAGATTTTTAGGGTTTGGGTCATTTATATAGCGCTTTTTACAATACAGATTGTTTCAAAGCGATAATAGGAAATTATTGCAACACAGATTGTTGTGGCTGTACAGCAGCTCTTGAAGAAAGCCATTGTCTAGCTTAAGTAAGTCTTGGATTGATTCATTTCCATTGTAAAAATTAACTTGGGGGCCGCTTACATGATACCGGTTTCAACTGAAAACAGAAAACTTTGAATGCCTTCTGGCTGTTCATTTACTCGACAACGGTGTTTTGGTGGCCTGAGAGCGCAAACTTTGAAGTAGTTTTTGAAAACGGGTTTTGAAAGCTATGTCATCTCCACTTAAACTTCAGAAACGTGAATCTGTGACACAATGCGTATTACGTGTTTAGTCTATAGATATGCACGTGCGCGTAGACTTTCTTTACAAAGTGACATTGCCAATTACTTGTCCGGCATGCATAATACAGCGTTTTTAGTCGTTTCCGTGGATCTGTGTGAATGGGAAATTATTTTGATAACGTTTTCATCTGTACAGAGGAAAAAACGTTTGTTGTGAACTTCTGCCGTGTTGATGAGGGTATCGCAGGGTATAGTCTAGTTGACACGGTCTCTGCTGATACTTCAGGTCTGTAATGTGGTCGTGTCCAGGTGCAGGTCCTTCATCTGATCTGGATACGGCCCGGATCCGGCTGACTACAGTAAAGAGACTAATATTAGCGTAGATGCCATTCTTCCCAGGTTTACTCCTATTAAAAAATGTATTCAAATTCACTGCACCGTCTTTTTTCTAGCATGCACAAATTCTTCATATTCGATATTATAGAGATAGTTCACCTCAAAATGTTACGAGTTTGGAATGACGAGAGAGTAATGAATGATTTTTGGGTGAACTATCCCTTTATAGGCTCCCAAAAGTTTCATTTAGGGTGGTTTAACACTTTTAAATGAATTGCAGATGAAATTGTCTGTGTTCCTCTCAGTTGATCCAGGTGGATTCAATGAAAGGTGACCTGAGGGGTGTCGATTATGAGTCCTCAGATGAGGATGAGGATGAGGATGAAGAAGTGGAGGAGGAGAGAGTTGTGGTGCCAGACACTAACAAGAAAGGGTAACATTTTAAAATCTCGATTCTGTTCTTTCAACACTCAATTTCTTCATCTGAACTTACTGAATGTGTCTTGGTTTGAATCCTTAGATAGTGATTCTGTGTGTGTTTCTCTGCAGAGCTAAAAAGAGTGGTTTTGGGGGAATGTTTGGGATGCTGAAAGGCCTGGTGGGATCTAAGAACCTGACTCAGGAGGACATGGAGCCAGTTCTGGACAAGATGAGGGACCACCTTATTGGTATGACATCGCTCTTGCTCCATGGCACCTCATTCAATACACTTGTTTACAATTTGTTTTTAATGAAATTGTTACAGGGTTCCTACAGTCATGGACAAACTGGAAATATTGAGGTTATTAAATAAAATAAAATATTGAGATTTTTTTTTAGATGGTGTTTTCCAGGCCTGGAAAAGTCAATGAATGAGACATTTTGATTTTGACTGTACATATTTCTAGTTAAATTTCTACTAACATATTAAATTACACAAAGGTGTGCTAGGGAATTTGTGTAAAAGATTACAGAAAAACAGTGTAAAAATGTTAACTAGAATAAATAAAAATAAAAGGATTCAATTAAATAAAAGGGTAAAAATGAAGAAGTAAAAATGCAGGTATTATAGGTTGAAAAGGGCAGAGAAATATGTGATAAAAATATGATATAATAAAGACCTCTTTAAATAATAATTGATATATTAAATGCATCCAAAAAAACTGTACTATAGGTAGAGAAAGTATAATAAAAATTAAAGTTAATAAGAATTTGAGTTAAATAAATAAAAAATAAAATGTATATTAATAAATACATCCAACAATACGGGGATATAGGTAGAAAAAGGTGAAACAAAATGTGTTTAAATAAACAGATTAAATTAATAAAAAATATTAAAATAAATAATAATTGATATAAATAAATACATCTACAAGTACAGGTAGAATAAAGGTTGAAAAGGTAGAAAACAAATGGAAAAAATATGATGAAAGTAGATTTTAATAATAAAAATAGTAAATCGCTCTTACAGGACTATAGGTAGAAAAATCTGATTAAATGGTGATTAAATTAATAAAAAATAATATAAATAGATATTGATATAAGTAAATAAAAAACAATAAAAATTAGTTGAATGTTAATTAAAATGTGAGTAAAATAAATAACATTTGATTTAAATGTTTGATTTAAACATTTGATTTAAATAAATAAAAATAAAATTTGATTTAAAAAAATGATACATCGAACAGTACAGTAACATAGGTAGAAAAAAAGTATAATAAAAATGTAGTTAAAATAAATAATTTAAAGGTGCACTATGTAACTTTTGGTGTCTCTAGCGGTTAATAAACAAAATTGCATGTATAAAACCAGTAAATTATGCATAATTACATGCAACTAACCCTGTCTGTAACAAGGACAGCTTAAATTGAAATATAACCCTGCCTACATTTATAACTGGATCAAGCTAGCTGCAATTTGAATTTTGTCTCTTGTTCTTCTAGCCAAGAATGTAGCAGCTGAAATATCCTCCCAGCTCTGTGAGTCTGTGGCCAAGAAGCTGGAAGGCAAAGTCATGGGCACTTTCACCAGTGAGTACAACACACACACCTGCTGAACAGCCCGTCCAAACAAGAGCCTTCCCACAGACATGTGCACGTTCTCACGCCAGCACCTCGAGTGCATGTCTCTTCTCTTGCTTCCTGGTCTTCCTGGATGGTGTTGTAAATGTTCCTCTGCTGTCTCCTGTCCAGCTGTGGCCTCTACAGTAAAGCAGGCTCTACAGGACTCTCTGGTGCAGATCCTGCAGCCCAAGCGGCGTGTGGACATCCTGAGGGACGTGCTGGACGCTCGATCTCAGCGCAAACCCTTCGTCATCACCTTCTGTGGGGTCAACGGCGTCGGCAAGTCCACCAACCTCGCCAAGGTGAAGTCAGTTTTTTGTTTAAAAAACTGTGCTTGTAGAAATTTAAGGTCTGGAATACCTGGAAAGCTTTTGTTGAAAAGTGCTATTTAAATGTACCAAATTATTATTAATTTGATCATTAAAGCTGAATTGTCAGCATTATCATTACTCCAGTCTTCAGTGTCACATGATCCTTCAGAAATCGTTCTAATATGCCGATTTGCTGCTCAATTATTATCGGTGTTAAATTATTAATTGTTTTTTATTATCTATGTTAAAAAGTAAAAACAATATTTATATTAACAAAAAATGGTAAAACTTTACAATAAGTTTTCATTAGTTCATGTTAACTAATGTTAAGAATGAACTTCTACAGCATTTATTAATCTTAGTTAATATTAATTTCAAGATTTACTAATACATTATTCAAATCAAAGTTTGTATCAGTTAACATTTGTTACCACTTTTAATCTAACATGAACAAACAATGAACAACTGTATTTTTATTAACTAACATTAACAAAGATTAATAAATACTGTTACAAATGTATTGATCATGGTTAGTTCATGTTAGTTGGTTAATTAACTAATGTTAACTAATGAACCTTATTGTAAAGTGTTACCACAAAAATATATATATTATTGATGATAAAATAACAGATTTTTGTAGAAACCAGATTCTTTGATGAATAGATCGTTTAATGAACAGGATTTATTTGAAAAAGTCTTTCGCACCATTACTCATTTCTTTACTGCCACTTGATCAATTTAATTCATCCTTGCTGAGTAAAAGTATGAATTAATTCATTTATTGTTTTATTTTTAATGGTAGTGCATCACAATTTCCGCAAAAACATTAAGCAGCGAAAACTGTCTTCAATATTGCTAATAATAACAAATGTTTCTTGAGCAGTAAATCAGCATATTGAATCGAATCTAACGGTCATGTGCCTTTTTCTTCTTGTACAGATCTCTTATTGGCTGATTGAGAACGGCTTCTCTGTGCTCATCGCGGCGTGCGACACGTTCCGCGCGGGTGCGGTGGAGCAGCTGAGGACTCACCAGCGGCGTCTGAACGCTCTGCACCCGCCGGAGAAACACGCGGGACGCCCCGCCGTACAGCTCTTCGAGAAGGGTTACGGCAAGGACGCTGCTGGGATCGCCATGGAAGCCATTGCCTTTGGTAAACCCCACGTGATTTTAATGAAAGACATGAAACCTTTCCAAGGACTCATTGGTTAACGTATCTCTTTCTCCAGCTCGTAACCAGGGTTTTGAAGTGGTGTTGATCGATACAGCTGGCCGTATGCAGGACAACACCCCTCTGATGACGGCTCTGGCGAAGCTGATCGCCGTCAACACCCCGGACCTGGTCCTGTTTGTGGGAGAAGCACTGGTGGGCAATGAGGCTGTGGATCAGCTGGTAGGTGTAATGCCGGATATAGTCTATAGGTGGCACTGCTTTATAGTGTTGTATAGAGTGGTGCAGGTATGATGCGTAGGCCAAAATGCGGAAGTGAGTTAGCATTTTAGCACTTCCGGTTCCCTCGTCCGAATGGAGTTTTGGTTAAATGGCTGAAATAAGGTCTGTGGTAAACACAAGCCCAAAACACTTACACGTTTTATTCTAATACATCCGTATTACCCCACGCATGATTTTAAGCTGTTATGTGTCTTGGGGAAAAAAGCGCCAGTCTGTTCAAATTGTATGTTTCTGGTTAATAACTAGGAGACAAAAAGTGTTCTTGCACTAGGGGGCGCTTGATGGTTCAAGGGTTAACAGCTCACCGGAGGAGTATTTCAGTGAATTATGACTTAAATGAGGCTTTTGCTGCTTTTATTACGTTAAAACTGTTTTTAAATAAACGTTGTTCTTTTGAACTTTCTATTCATCAAAGAAACCTGAAAAAAATGTATCGCGGTTTCCAGAGAATATGAAGCAGCACAACTCTGCAACATTCATAATAATCAGAAATGTTCAGTATATTAGAATGCTTTCTGAAGGATCATGTGACACTGAAGACTGGAGCAGTGCTATTTTAGTATTATTTTGAGTTATATATATATATAATTTTATTTTTATTTTAACGTTTTAGAAATATTGTTGAGGGGGGGTTATAAAATGTCTGTAGTATTCTTTTTTTTTAATTCATTTTAGTACATCTACCGGTAGTTTAACTAAATAAAAATGGGAAATGTTCATTTTAATTTATTTTAAGTGAAAATATTTTCATTCTAATTGTTAAATTGTAAAAAATATTTAGCAATATTGCTGTTTTTATAGTATTTTTAATCAAATAAATAAATAAACCTTGAGAGATTCCACATGGCAACTTACATGTATAATAATCCTATTGATAGCCTTTAATAATTCGTTAAATTGAACACACAAGGAAAAGCAGGATAATTCAACCAATTACAAACCGTGTCTGGCCTGCTAAGCCCCACCCATTTTTAGGTCATCCTGATATGTTCTGTTTCTATTGGATCCACTTAAATGTGGGAAGTCGATGTCAGAAACCAGTCCTGACATTCATAACACACATTTCAGATCTGTTAATATTAATATTCAGTCTGTTTACTGCATTTTTGTAGGTGAAATTTAATCAAGCCCTGGCTGATCATTCCAAGACTGACAAACCCAGGCTTATCGATGGCATTGTTCTCACCAAGTTCGACACCATCGATGACAAGGTATGACAGTTTGAATCCTTAAGTTTTACGTTCTTGTGAAATGAACCTTGGTTAAGAACTTCCCATGTGTCCTGCAGGTGGGCGCTGCCATCTCCATGACCTACATCACGGGTCAGCCCATCGTGTTTGTGGGCACCGGGCAGACGTACAGCGATCTGCGCAGCCTCAACGCCAGGGCTGTGGTCAGCGCGCTCATGAAGGCCTGAGCTACACCACCTCGCTACAGCTACCCCTCTCAGCTTCCTGTGAATGCAGACAAGCCTATGTGTTGTTTTGGTTTACTACAGGTTTAACTGAAATTCAGTTTATATTTAGGAGCCCTCTTGTGTTTTGTTCCTGGAAAAAAAGTGTTTTGATTCAGTTTAATGAGTGGAAGAAATAACATTTGACTTGATCTCACCTCAGCAACCATTTTTGATTGACATGCAACACAGCCAATCAGAGAGCAGCAGCTTCAAATGCTCATTTAGATCTTTTCATTCAAGATGAGAATGAGATGAGGAAAGTATTTTTGCACTTTTCCGCCTCTCTTCGCTACGATCAAGTGTTCTCATGCGCCCGCAAAAGAAGAAACAATGTTATAAAAGAAATCTAATATATTCTAAATGTATTTTGTCTACTTTTTATTTGATTTAATGTAGGTACATTCAGAAGATGTCCAGCCACCCCAAACTGTCTCAAGAATTCACTACCATAGTGCCTCAGCTCATTACATTCGCAGTTGTTCCCAAAACTGCCTTTCCTCATTCTTCCTTTTTTACTCAGGCTTTTCATGTCACTCGATATGAAAGTTATTAAAAGTTATTGAACGATTTGGTGCTTGAGGTTTAAAGGTCTGAGAGAGGCACCTCAGCAAAGAGTTGTAGAATGCTGCGTATACCAAACTATCTGAACCCCTACAAAGTTACATTTGTATTAATTCATTAGTAACTGTACTGTCGTTTTCTTTTCTTTCAGATCCCATCATGCTTTTATTTTAGAACAAAGTCAGGTTTTAATTCTCATATTAATTTGCGCTAGCACAATGGCAAGACTGGAGAGCTTCATCGAGAAGATTTGTTGTACTTTAAGAATGTGTAATATTTCTTAAATAAAGCTGCTATAATAGCCTGTAATGACCTGTTTTGTTTGGTAGGCAGCTGGGAGTTTGTTTCCTGAACAGTACTGGTATGTTCACCACATTTCGAAAGAAGTAAGAAAAATAGACATGCCTGTTGCATTGCAAAAGCAAACGTACAGCATGACTGATGATGAGGAGTTATTCCCTGAAGTCTTATGAATCAGTAAAAAAAAATTACCGGTTTAAATCGTTATACTCAAATCCATCAGGGTGAGAATCATCTGACTATGTTTGTGATGGAGCAGTCACGCAGTTTTCAAATAAAACTTTCGTCAGGAGTTGTAGTAAGCGCTGTTCTCTCTCACCATATAGTGCTATGCAAAAGTACGCTTATTTCAGTGAATGTGTGAGTCCGATTCATCAGCCGCTATAGATAACTAGAAGAAAGTTACAAATGGCCGCATCCACTCGTACGGTGTAAAAAGTAAGATGGATGTATCCCTGTTTCTATTTGCTTTCAGTAATGACAACACATTTGGTACCAAACAGATGTTTTATTTTAAAATAGCATATAAATACCTAAGACGTTTGTGGACAGAGATGCTTAAACAGTGGTCCACTGGAGTTAAAATACAAAAAGTTTATAAACAACTGTTTACTTTTTTTTTTTTTAGCATTACTGGCCAAGCATTTAAGATTATAAATGGGAACTAACTGTCCAAGTGCAATAAAATGTATTGAAAGTTGTGTGGCTTGAGAGGAATTATGGCATTATATCATTATCCTCAGTCTCGTGATAAGTTCAAGTAGATTCATGGAAGCTGAAATGCAGATTTAGTTGTAAAAGAAATGCCCTGAGTCATATTTCAACCAATAACACACATGTACACATACTAGAGGGTTAAAAGTTTGGAATAAAGATTTTTTGTAATGTTTTTGAAAGATTATGCTCACCAAGGCAAAAAAATAATAAAATGTTTAATGAAAAATACAGTAAAAACAGTAATATTGTGAAATATTACAATTTAAAATAACTTTTCTATTTGAACATTTTAAAATGTAATTTATTCCTGTGATGCAAAGCTGGTTTTCATCATCATTACTCCAGTCTTCAGTGTCACACAAAAAATACAATAGAAAATAGTTCTTTTAAATTGTAATAATATTTCATAGTATTACTATATACTGTATTTTGATAAAAATAAAAGCCTTGGTGAGCATGACTTGATAAAAAAAAAATTATATATTCCAAACTTTTGACCAGTAGTGTACTATATAGTGTTTGTAAGCGTGATTTGTTTGTTTTTTTGTTTTTTTTATGTCCCTTTTCATTTTGGGATGAAAAATGCCCATGGATATTTATTTTGTGAGGCTCAGTCACTAATTAAATATTGCCGGTGCATTTGATGACGTGAAAAATGGGAACTGAGAAACCACTTCATTTGACCGCTCATGTTTAAGATCAGACTGGCCCTGAACATCATTCTTGGACCACACTTTAATTACCACATAAAAAAAATAAAATAAAATAAAAATCCACAAATTTCTCCTTCACTCACATGAAGACTTTCATAAACATTTTCTGAGTTGCAGGAGTTCACAGTTTGCCTGGTGGTGTTTTTACAGACGCCTTTCCCGTGTGAAGCGAACCGATACTGACGCCGCTCGGTTTAAGTATGAGAAAGGAGTCTGTTGTGCGTGAAGATCTAGTCATACCAGACCTGTGCGGCGGAGCTGTGGATATGTTCTCAGACTGCCACTTGTGTCACGAGTGGAAGTCTGGACAGAGAGACAGGAAGAACTACAATGAAGATCTCATTACAACAGAAGCATCAGCTGATTTCATCACAGGAAGCCACAGCGCACATGGGCTCAAGAGCAGAAGAGTACAGTGGAAAGGTGTAGTTAGTGAGTTTAAAATAACAGCAGCCCTTGTGCTGCGTTCTATGATTCTATCGTTCTAGAAGCATGCATTTAAGGAAAGAAGGGATAAGGAGGAGAAAAGGCGTCGCCATGCTCCAGTCAAATGCCCAAATTGCCTTTAGCATGCAAGCCAGGCAACAACACAAAAGCTGTCCTAACCTTGCTGGAGGTTTTTCTGGGTGGTAAAGCCATTTTGACTCTCTTCGCCTCGTGAGATGGGAGATCCTGAACGAATCAAGCAAATTAATAGGTGAAAACCTCAAACTTTGTATATAACGTGTCTTAAAAGTGAAGCCCAAGCTTACCCCAACCGTTGGTCACTACGTCCCGGTCCACATCCCGGTTGCAAATCTCATTGGCCAGCCGCTCGAAGTACTCCGGCAGGTCGGCGTATTCGTTGCCGTACGAAATGACCTTAATGCCTTTGTCCAGCATGTTATCTCGAAGCTTTTTGAATTCGCCCACGTCCTCTCGCCGCACCAGCATGAAGTGCTCGAGGTCAGACTTGTGCTTGACCGCCTCGAGAAACAGTGCCTGGAAGGTGGTGTCGTCCACTGTCCTCCCGCAGCCCAGGAACACAAAAGACTTGGTTTCGTAGAGTTTCTGGATCTCCCTCTGCAAAAACGATATTAGAACTGACGTTATGGAGTGATGGCAGACACATTTTAAGGATCACCGAGAAATAACAGACAAAAAAAAGTTAGTTCTAATTCAAAACAAGTTCATGATGATTTCATTTGGTTTTGAAAAACTTTTATAGCATTTTCAATAAAAGTTTATTTTCAAAAAACATGAAATATATCTTTCAAGGTAAAAAGTATTTATTTATATCATGAATTATTAATTCATAAATTATTATCATTCATTTTATTTTTTAATTATGCAAGTTAATCTCACCACATGACTTTGATTTGGTGGACTTTCCACTTCAACAACCAAAAAAAATCTAAATGAATTTTAATTCAGAAATTAAAACATGCACATCATAGAAGATGGGTGTTCAAATGACTATGTATGAATTTTTTTTTATGCATTTTTGAATAAATTAACTGATCAGACAAAAAAAATGTGTTACATGATTGACCATCAATATATTATTTTATGCTGCTTTTATCATATAAACTTCATATAATGCTGAAATAGAGGGCTGCTAGGGTTAACAGCTCACTGGAGGAGGATTTCAGAGAATTATTATTATATATATTTTTTTGTATATTTTCTTTATTGGGTTTTTAACAGTTACAATTACAACTTCCCATCCCCTCCCCCCTACAGCTTTAAAAAAAAAAAGGGGGTATTTCCCAGCAGTGACAGTGAAGAAATCCAGTATTCCACGTTTGCATAGTCCACAAGTTTTCTTTAAACATGAAAGGCTCGACAGCAGTTATGAAACATATAATATGAAACATAGTCAATATGAAGAATGACAAGAGAGAAGAAAAAAAAAAAACATAAATAAATAAATAAAGGGATTTACTCCCTAGAAGATTTCAGAGAATTATGACTTTAATAATGCTTTTATTACATTGAAAAGTTTTTTTTAATTTTTATAGAAATTGATACTTTTATTCAGCAAGGACACATTAAATATAATAAGTCGTTACAGTTACTAGTTACTTCATTCAAAAAGTAACTCAATTACTTTGTTGATTACTTGCACCAAAAAGTAATGCCTTACTGTTAAAAGTAACTTTTTAGTTACTTTAAAAAACAAATTCTTTAATGTTCCCATTAATGCCCTTTTATGCGTTATGGTCTATACAAACACAAAACTGACTTAAACAGAAAGTAATTTTTAAACCATATTTTATTTGAGTCAGACCAGCACAAACTGAATATATCACAAGGATTTCTGAAGTGACTCACTATGCTGACTCGCGATCTTCGCTGTAGATGCGCCAGAGAGAAATGCACATTTCATACGGATTACATAAGCAGAGAGCAGTCTGTAGTCTGTTTTCTTTCGTTTTGAATTGTTCTGTTTAAAAGTAGACATGTCTGTGAGGCAAGTAGGTTACCTTATACGCCGAGTTTCGGTTCATTTATGAGACGAGCTCCAGTTTACGTGCCGGCGCCTCCATTTCGTGATTATCTATCGTCTGCTATATTTACTTCTTATTTATTAAATCCAGGCAATTGGTTGATGAAACATTGATTAAAATTAAGATGCAATTAATACAAAACGAAATTCACTTTAAAGAAAGATTTTGTGCTGTCTCTGCAAGTATTAAAGCATCTTTTAGTGCCGCTTTCAGAGCGCGTCGCGTCCGTAACGGAGAACTGTCACGTCCGTAAAATAGTTTTTTCCTCATAAATGCGAACAAAAAAAAAAAAAAAAAGAAGAATATTTTGTTCTGTGGAGACTGAGAGCCAACCCTTTTTCATTCGGTGGGTAGTAGTTTGCGCAGTGTAATTCACATAATTACTAAACAATATTTATTTTAGGCCTATAAAATTCAGCCCGTATAAATGTGCATTTTCTAAGCTTAGAAAATGGACAGAATTCATTTGATTCTAATCATAATGTAACATTATTGTGAAATTGATTTATTTATAGGCTATTTGCTATTAGTATAGTAAAGCCTATGTTTTCATCCAACTAGGCTATGTGTGGGCATTATGTAAAATACGGGACAAATCGCGTCCCTTAATGATTTGATACGGACGCGTCATTTTACTTGTAAATACGGGACAATTCCGTATTTTAAGGGACGGGTGGCAACCCTACCACCAACAATGCGTTGCTGCTGTAAACAGGTTAGGCTGTAGGCTACACTTCAGCCAAAATGAATTAATTAAAAAAAGTAATGGACAAACGCACCATATGGTAACGGAGTTAATTTATTTAAAAAGTAATGCGTTACAGTATGAGTTACTATCAAAAGTAACTGCGTTACAGTAACGCGTTACTGCCCAACACTGGTCTTTACTGTCACTTTTCATCTGTTTCTAAAGATTTCTATTTTAAATAAATGTTGTTCTTTTGAACTTTCTATTCGTCAAAGAAACCTGAAAAAAATTTATCACGGTTTCCAGAGAATATGAAGCAGCACAACTCTGCAACATTGATAATTGAAACCTCGAGATTTCACGTAGTGAAACTACGCAAAGCTTCTAGGTTGTACGTCACACGCATCACACACATGACCAGCGTCGGCCAATAGTGAGCCTATGTGTGACGTGCAACCTAGAAGCTTTGCGTAGTTTCACTACATGAAATCTCGAGGTCCACAGAGAAGGAAATGAATAGTTGAATAAAGTCGTTATTTTTGTTTGTTTTTTTGTGCACAGAAGTATTCTCGTCGCTTGATAAACTTATGGTAGAGCCACTGTAGTCACTCGGACTATTTTAACGATGTCTTTCATAACTTTTGGGCCGGCCAGTTTCGATCCCTTAAGAAGCCTATGGAGGAGTGATCCAGCTCTCAGATTTAATCAAAAATATCTTAATTTGTGTTCCGAAGATGAACGAAAGTCTTACGGGGTTGGAACAACATGAGGGTGAGTAATTACTGACAGAATTTTCATTTTTGGGTGAATTAACCCTTTAAGAAACCTGGACTGCACCTTGTGCAATGCGGAATTAGTTTACTGTAGGAGTTCTTCCAGTCTCAAGTACCACCTAAACGCAAAGCATCCCTTAGCTAATGCGGAAGATGCCGGGCCAAGCACTGATGTAGCGCAGGGGAAGAGTCGTCGTCAAACTACTTTGTTAGCAATGATACCAATTATCATAGTAGAACAGCTTTCTCAAGCAGTTTGTGATGCATTTTGGAAACAGGAGATGAGCCCCTGATCTAATGCGCCACCTGGCTTGAGAAACCTGTTCTCAAAGACTTACTTTTAGTCATTATTTGGGTAGCGCACATATTCTGAATGCCTTCGGCAGAATTCAAATGTGCCATTTTAATCTAGATTAATTCCAAGATTACAGTGAGATTAATCTAGATTTAAAAAATGAATCTATGCCTACCACTAATTATAATGCTTTCTGAAGGATCATGTGACACTGAAGACTGGAGCAGTGCTATTTTAGTATTATTTTGAGATTTTTTTACATACATACATCTTCAGTTTTTATTTTATTTTAACGTTTTAGAAATATTGTTGTTGGGGGGGGGGGGGGGGGGGGGGTATTATTAAAAAAATGTCTGTATTATTTTTTTTGTTTGTTTTAGTTTGATCTATTTTAGTACATCTAGTTTAACTAAATAAACATGGGAAATGTTAATTTGAATTTATTTTAAGTGAAAACATTTTTGTTCAAGGACTGGACAGAGAACCACAAAAACTGCTACAAAAGGGAGTATCTCTTCGGACCAGAATGCTTTGGTTCACTGTGTCCTTCACCCCAGTGAGTTATCAACTTCCAGTGGTGTGACTTTATTTTCTCCTGAGAGCAGAAAACATTTACTCACCATGACTTCTGTGTTCCTCAGAACATTCTGGTAGCCAGCAGGATGCAGTACAATACCACTGGGGTTGGTGTAAACACCGTGAATATGGAGAACACTTAGTCTTCTCTTCTCCTGAGCCCACTCCAGAACCTGCACACACATGCACACCGCAGCATTTCATACTCCACTGATCCCAATCCGGTTCCCACTAGGTCCAGCTGCTTTTAATGACTGGGGGTTCTAATCAAGAGGCATCTGATGGAAAAGGTGCATAAACACCCAGCCTAAAGGCCACAGTATGGAAAACCACACACGGCCTGATTAATAAAGACAGAGAACTGAACATGCAGTCACTTGTGTTTCAGAGGGCCCTTCAGGTGAGCTGCTGTAGAGCCTACATGCACTAATGCACTACATGACGCTTGGCCGGGGACCATAAGGCTGATTTTATGGCTAATAGCTGAAGCTTTCACTGCTTTGTGCTGAAGGAAATTTATGGCCAAAAGCAAACAGAGATGAACCCAGTGCCCTGAACATCTGAAGAACATAATTTTACGAATTGATTTGATTATTTTTAGTTTAAACTTAAAGCAACTGATGATCTGATGATAAGTATTATTCTACAAGTCTTCATGATCTCTTCTTCAGATGTTTTTTTGTATCTGCCAGTGACTGATTTATCTCTGAGGGGAATTCCACTCTGCAACATAATAAACAATGCAATTCATAGACTAAATGATTGAGCCCTATATGATGATGTCACATTGCCGATGGACTTTGAGATCCCATTGACCAGTCACAACTTTTAAGAATTAGAAAACCGGCATTGGTGAATAAACGTCCTCGTATCTCCATTGGATCCTCAAACTGTCAGTCAAACCTCATAACTCCACCTACCTCTATCATGAATGAAGGGCCACACAGCTTTTTCTTTCTTTTTTTTGTATTTAAAGGGTTAGTTCGCCCATTTAAGACATGAAGTTGTATGCAATCCTTACCAGCACTATAGTGCATACACACTGACCCACTCTGTTGTCACCTCCCTGGTCAGAGTTCTGGCCGCTGGAAGTTTTTCAATAAAGTACTCCCGGTTATTTTCCGGGGCCACAAAACTGTGCGTTTTTACGTGAAAAAATGATTTGCGTTTCAAAGCTTGATTAATTTACCACACAAAAAACACGCCGGTCAAAATTCATACCTCAGTTTTAATCGGCACTATTTTCTATCCATTTCTATCAATCCGCGCTGCTGCTGTCAACGTCAACAGTGCGCACGTTCCGATCTGCTGTAGTGTTTACACAATCGATTGACAACGACGTAAAAAGTATTAAATTAACAATGGTGTGAACTTGTAAATTCCCAGGCTGTGACCACAACGATGTGCCGGGATCAAAGTTCAGATTCCATCTTTTTCCTGTTTCGAATATAACTATGAGACAGCTTTGGCTGGTTGCCATCGGCTACTCTGTGGGAGCTAAAATATCCAGAATAAAGGATTTTCGTGAGTGTAGTGCTCACTTCAGCGAAGACGATTACAACCAAGGAGGAAAAGGAAAATTAAAGAGTTTTGCTGTACCAGTACCACGGGTAAGCTCTATTTACTAACTTTATGATCCCATGTCTAAACTGTACGGTAAACAAGCTGATGTTTAGACTCCATTATAAAACGCGTGAAAAGATGTCTAATATAAAAACAGTAGATATTGGTACAATTTGCTGAGAAAACTATTTGATTGAACACACACACAATTGAGGTTTTGTGTTGCAATCAATAACATTGTCGTTGTGCTAAAATTACTTTCATCATCTGATCCGTCTGACATTGTGCTAAAATTGGTTTCATCATCAGAAGTTTCGCAGTCAGACATGTTGTCAGCGAGTCCCGCTATCAACAGCTGATCTGAACGTGCGCACTGTTGACGTTGACAGCAGCAGCGCGGATTGATAGAAATGGATAGAAAATAGTGCCGATCAAAACTGAGGTATGAATTTTGACCGGTGTGTTTTTTGTGTGGTAAATTAATCAAGCTTTGAAACGCAAATCATTTATTCACGTAAAAACGCACAGTTTTGTGGCCCCGGAAAATAACTGGGAGTACTTTATTGAAAAACTTCCAGCGGCCAGAACTCTGACCAGGGAGGTGACAACAGAGTGGGTCAGGGTGTATGCACTATAGTGCTGGTAAGGATTGCATACAACTTCATGTCTTAAATGGGCGAACTAACCCTTTAAATAGTGGAGAAGAGTCTTAGTCTGGTGTTTGCCGTCTAGTTGTAGCCAATATACTGTTTTAATTATCCTGTGCATAGCACGTCATCTTTTATATCATGAGATTTTGTCCAAATGTATTCAACAACAAGAAAAACTGAGCACCCACATACCGGTAGCTACAATAAACTTTATAAACTTTAAGTTGATAAAAACATAATGCGATGCACTTACTGCCTCAGATGTGGCCGTTACAATGACAGACAAAATATCTGTCATTCGCTGGTCAAAAACTGAGCTTGATTTTAATAAAATGTTAATATTATAAATGACACATGCATGTCTGACCATATATGAAGCCACAATATCAACTTTGATGTCACAGTGTGTTATTAGGCTATTTAAAAACCATGAGATTTCTGCCCGACTGTTTTTCATTAGACTTTAGACTACTTACGTACAAAGAGTGTCAAACTTTGATAAAAAATGTATTTCTTGATGATTTGATATTTTATAATAGGGATCACTTTAAAGCAACACCAAGTAACTTTTCCTCAGCGGTCTCCCTACAGGTTGGAAGCAGAATTGTCCATTACTGCTGTCGTAAATAATTTAGCCTACCGCAGCCTACTGTCGCACGCGCACGCTCGCTGTTTATCCAGCACCGGCTTCGGAATCAACAATGGCAGACATCCCAACCTGCAAGAAGTCATTTCAGGGAGGTATATCTTGGTGACTGGATTGTTGACGGGGGGGTGGCGGGTTGACTAGCTTTCGTGAGGCACACTCGCAAGGTCTCTCGCTCTCTCCCTCTCTGCCGTGCTCGCGCTATGTATGTTATGCGCGCAGTATGTTCTGTCTCGCATGCGCGCTCTAGATTCCGGGAGATTTGAACTAATTTGCGGGCATCAGGGAGACGCTATCAATATGCGGGAGACTCCCAGGCCACAGACAATTTGAGGAAGTGGTGGGGGAAGTGACGTATGCCGTAAAGCAGTCGAGTTTTGTAGTTCTTTTTGTGCACGGGTTCCTACCCGAAACCCGAAGTTACATAGTGCAAGTAAAAGCGATACAGACCACGTCAGGCTATGGCAGACGTGTCATTTAACCTATTGTAAGTCGATGTACCATCACAAGGGTCTTGGAAATATATTATGAAGGTTGAAAAACTACATAGTGTTACTTTAAAAGCAAAATATGTGACTAAAAAAAACTTTATTAGGCAGTGGAAATGGCTAATAAGCCAATAATTGCTCCTCTGCCGCCATTTACTGGTTATACTGGTAATTTCATATATTTTTATTTTAAAATAAAAGCCACATTGTTTGCCACATGTTAGTTTTTCCTACATCTTTTACAAATGGGGACAATCTTTTATTGATGAACAAATACTTTTTTGGTCATGGATATAATATTTAGAGCTTTGATTGAAGTGCTGGAAAAAGCGTGAAGCACTTAAAAGTCCTTGAAAAGTGCTTGGATTTCTCTCTCAAAAGGGTTGTACGAACCCTGAAATGAATAATGTAAAAGCATTCAACTATTTCTACCACAATACCATGGTTAGCGTTACTACATTAAATCCATGGTGAGAGTTGGTGATTTGTAGACTGAAAAGCCTTCTTTAACTTGTTCATTCATGGCACAAGACACTGTTTGACATGTCATTTGAATGCCTCTCTCTAGATCTCGATGCAATGTTATTAATTCTGCAGTGAATTCAAAAGCTTTCTCACTGGATCTCTCAGCACTGTGTAGTAACGGTGTTGCTAGATCGAGAACGACTGTTCTGAGCTCGCGCTGCATTGATTATTGTTCTCAGCTGATAAACGGTCCGTGCTGCGCAGCTCACATTAATAGCCCGGTTTCGTTTGCTTTTTCTCATATGCAACAGAATTGGCAGCTCTTATCAGTTGGGCAATGTAGTGGTCGCACTAAAAAACTTCATTCGCACCGACAGAAAAAAAGGGTTGCAAAATGCTACCATTTGATCGCAGTCTGGAGCCCTGATATAGCTACCTATTTGTCCATATTGTGTTAATATCTGAATATCTCAAGTTTCACATTAAGTGTGAGTAGCCTACTACTTTAAATATAATATCCAGTTTTAATATGCCATTTGAAGCAATGCATGTTTGTGCAATTTTGCTATTTTAATGCTCAGTGGTGTGCCGTGGGATTTTTAACTTATCAAAACTGTGCTGTCGCAAAAAAAGAAAAAGTTGGGAAACCCTGGTTTAGATTATTAAAGTATCTTCTTTCATTGATGCTAAATTTATGGATTGACTGAATCCAAATCAAAAAGTTAAAGTTTAGGAAACATAGCAGGTACCTTCTTCTCATCTGTGAGATCCAAAGACTCCAGCTTGGTCCCTTGGTGGGCAGCGTAGATCTCTAACAGGTTGTCAAAGTTGGTGGTGAGGACCAGAGCACCGCTCTCCATCAACTGCAGCACAGAGCGGAGGAGATGCTTCCCAACGTTCTCCATCTTACACTCCAGGTCATCAAACACCTCGTAGAGGCAGTCTTTAAAAAAGGTGGAGCGCACATTTCCCGTCCGCTACAGAAAACGCAAGAGGTGAAAAAGAAACCTGAGATGTTTGGAAACACAAAACTACTTCAGGTGTATTTAAATAACTCTTTTTGGAGTGTACGACAACGTTACATAGCCTGCTTTTAGAAGGGAATATACACATTATCTTGAAATGACATTGAAATGTGCTCTATGGAACACAAAAGAAACCAAGTACTTAATTCATATATTTAAAGGGATACTTCAGGATTTAGCATTAAGCTTTGTATTAGTAGAAAACCTGTAGTATTTTCGAATTACCATGCTTTCCACCCTCATATCCCCCTGAGATGAGAGATTTATGTATTTTTTGTCTGGAAAAAATCCTCGTCATTTTGCGTCATCGGAGGATTTTTTGGCCAGAGGCTAAAGACTACAGTCAGTAGTAGGGGCTGTCCCGCATGTTTTCAACCCGCCCATAGAGGGTGGGATCTCACTCACAGAATGTACACATAGTGTCGGCCATCTTTTTTGGGAAGCTAAGCTAGCAGGCTCTTGTTCTGTGGAGAAAGCTGAGTAGTAGGGGTTACCATTCATCCTCTTTTTCCCGGACATGTCCGGCCGTCGATGTCCGAGATTCAGCTTTTGCTTTCTGCAGTCGCCATTCATTGTTTACATGCACACCTTTTGTTTCAGTCTAACTGAATTCATTCCGATTGGTGAATCTGAATTTAGTGTTTACATGAGCGCTAAACAAGTGATCGGTTGATGTGCGTTTTAACATTGCTAGGAAAATTCCCGCTCCTCCGTGAGAGATACGAGACCGGTGCGTCTCACAGGTGTCGCTCATCGGTAATCACGCCACCGGCCTCGCGCAGTTCTCCCGCGGCCCTCACTCGTCCTGCTCGCCACAGTAAACATAATGAATGGCGACTGTTGAAGGCAAAAGCCGAATCCCGGACATTTTGGGCGATCTCGAAACACATTTTCGGGCAGACTCATCACGGAGACTCACTAGTAGCCTAGACTTGTTGTTTAACTACTGCGCTCTGTTACCGGTAGGCGTGGCCTCCTAGGGCAGCGAAGCAAGTGCATTCTGGGAGTTGTTGTCTTTCATCCACATAAGCCAAAAAAAAAATTTCTGGCTTTTCTCAGTCTAGAAAGCTCCAAATTCAAAAATAATTTCACATTTCTTCTACATAAATGACCCATTTTAAATATACATTCATCTTTCCAGAGGTGAAGTATCCCTTTAAGCATAAATTGTATGCAATTAAATAAGCTTGATTTGTACATTTTCTGTGGTGGTTCGCCCATGTGAACTTCAAGTAGGAATCTCAAAAGAAATAGAAGTACTTCAGTCATTACAGTGACTTCCATTTCAGTCAGTAAAGTGTTAATTAGACACTGTACATGATTTGATTTCAAACACTGGAAAGTATGAGAGATTGTGTAGAGAGCGCTGAGAATAGTGTAGTTCTGACAGCAGTGCCCTTGTCCTGGTCATACTCAATCTCATTACACTGAGCTGAATTCATTCTCTGAGCTTGGCCGAGGCACATGGAAAACCAGAGAGAGAGAGGCTGCTATGAATAGCTTGCAGAATCCACTTTCTCAGGAAGAGGCTAATTATCAGCACCTCCACACCTGCTGTGAACTAATGCCTCTGATCTTAGAGGTGTAGGTGTCTTTTAACTGTTTACACCTGGTATTAACATCCGTCTCGGTCGTCTGATCACATGTGGTCAGTGCTAAACAGATGTAAACCACGCAAACGAGATTTACAGGGCCTAAGGCGATTTAAATATACACGTTATGAATTAAAAATTTGCATGTAATGTCTTTTTACTAGCGTGTTCTGTGAAGAGTTGCCTATGACTTCACTTGTTGTGTTGACAAAATGAGACGTTGCGCATCAAAGTTTCAGTGGGAAAAAATTAATGAAAATGTTGTAAAAGGAGGGCAGGATGACTGAAAGAAAGTGTTTTAAAAATGTAAAATGCCAGTTTATTCTTGTCACACCTTAAAATAAATGAAATGAATGAAATGAAGGAATGAAAATGAGGCTGATGGATAGAAGTAAAGTGTTCAATGGATTGTACAGTTGTTTAAAAACATACAGATTGTTCATTTGACGAAACATCTTTCCAAAAAACTTTCAATAGACAAAAAGCTTTGAAAGTTGTGTTTTTAAAATGACATGTGATCTAGAATACAGCACATGCCATTATATAGACTGTAAATCTATCCCTCACAGCCTTGTTTCATTCATGTAAAATTCAATGTTATCTATTGATTTATTTGTCTGGAGCCCTGATTTAGGTAGTCAGTGAAAAATAACAGCGTTGAGCAACAAGCACTGAGAAAGTAGGTTAACAATCATATTTGGAAGGTTTGGGACTTTTTTTTGTGCTTATCAACATGCAGTAACTCGATAGCTTTGAAGTCTGAACCGAAAAAGCAGTTTAAATGTCTCAGGCAGGACTTTCATGCTCAAACATGTTAATATTTATTTTGACTGGCATCCTCCGACTTGCAGTGAGCATTACAAAGCATGCCTAACTAAAGAAATATATAACGCCAAAGCTGACTGGATTATTGTCTTGCCGAGGCCTGTTGTTTTTGAGGTGTATATCCTGGATGCATGTTCAGATTAGCCTCATTTTTTGCACTGAACTCCAACAGGTAATTTGTTTCATTTTAATTTTCCGCATGATCGGCCCGGACCAGTGAACGGCCGGTCAGTCTCACATCTTTCCGATTCGGTCCGTTTTGTTTTGTCACGAATGAGCTCTGCAAGTTGTTTAAGTTCATTATTATTGTAATGTTATGTTCTTTGAGACATGAGCTAATTTAACGTAGTCTCTCGTGATGCTTTGCAGACTCTGCTCTGGCTGTGTGCGTTCATGTGTTTTGGAGGAGGCGTGGCTTTGGAGATGCTCAGAAAGGGAGGGTGGGGTCTTATGCTTTCAAAGCTAGCTCGCTATTGCTAGCCTCTCTGAAATCACTTACCCTAGCTTTAACTGCAGAGCATTGCAACTAACAATAACAAAACAAACTGAGCTTGGAAAGTTACTGGGATGATGAAAGACTGATGTTTTTCTAGGAGAGTTGTTTTGTTGATGTGGATTGTTCAGCTACAACCATTCCAAGCAATGAAACACCAGCATTGTTGCTGAAATTCATTACCTAACTCCTTTTCACAGGCCTAATGCCATCTAAATCCTCTAGCCACATTGGTGGGTTTGGATGCAATTGATATAGGGGCTTGACAATGAAAAACAGGGATAAATCACTGTGTGCCGTTTTGACGGGTTGACAAAAACAACAACACAGGTGGCACGTGGCTCTACACCTCATTCTAGCCAGTGAGAAAGGAACCGACTAATGATGGACAAATTCAAAGTTGTGCTCTTCCACGCACTGCCTGGCATTGTGCTCATGATCAGAGCTCAACAGTAAAGATTTTTTCTTTTTTCAACATTTTCACTAACCCCACCACCACAAAAAAAAATGTTTTTTTCCCTCAGGAAATTTTAAGTGCTTCTTTACAAACTAACTACTAATTTATGGTATAAGCCATAAGATTTTAGGGCTGGGTTGACAATATAAAATGATCTTCATTTTGATGAACTGATACTGATTTTTAAATCCCAAGATCGATTTTTCGATCTATGCTGTTTTCTGGTGTGTGTCATTTGTAGTGCGCCAGCCATTCAATAATCGTAATAAACTTGGTCCTTTGTAACTTTGGATTAGAAAAAAGTCTCAGCTTTCAAATTGTCAATTTTATCAAGAAATTGAAACAAACAAGCAAAAAATTGTGCCATTTAATGTGGCGTGACAGATCACTGTGAACCGTCATCTCTTCCTCTTTACTACTACCGGTAGTTATAGCATAAAATAAACATGAATAAACATAAGAAGGTATATTGAAAGAAACAGTACAACTTGTTGAAATGTATCATGTCTCATGTAATTACTCAATCATATTTTCTGCCACGGGAAAACATCAATAAAATGGCTTGTAAACAATGTCATGTAATGTTACATTTACCTCAGGAGAGCCGTTTAATGTTTACAGCTGGTTAGTCAGCTAGATAAAATAGAGAGTATAGTTATAGTTTCTTAATATATGCTTAATATATCATTCATTATATTTTTACCTGTTAGTGAGGTCTCATTTATTGTATGTTTGCGAAAATCTGTCAAGAAAACAAGTTTATTTGGCCACCACCATTTAAATCTTTATATTTCAACAACGAACTGGAATAGAAACACATTATATCATTAAATGCAAACAATTAAATTAAACTTAAGTTTTTATTTGTGTGCTGAATATTTCTTATAAATAAATAAATACCAATTAAATTTGGACTGTTGTTAATTTTAACCTTTAATATTAAAGGGTACCTATTATGCAAAATTCACTTTTGCATGGTGTTTGAACATAAATATGTGTTGGTAGTGTGTGTACACAACCATCCTATAATGGTAACGATCCAACCACTCCTATTTTTATATTCCCCATTAATAATAAACAGAATGGCCCTGAATGGGAGAAAAAAAATTCAAGGTCTGTCTAGGGCGTTTACGTAGAAAATACTGGTAAAGCAGCACTCTGAAATGCAATAACGCGTTCTGTAGAAAGGCTTCATACTGTTTCTCCTGTTTCGTTGTTTTATTGCCAGAGTATCCGCGGCACGAGCTGTAAAGGCACAGCCCTCTTCTGGAAAGGGAGGCGGGGAGCAGCGGCTCCTTTACATTTAAAGATACACACACAAAAACAGTGTGTTTTTGCTTCTTCCCAAAAAGGGGCATTTTGGGCAGAGTATAATAAATGATTTGTGGGGCATTTTGATCTGGAACTTTACAGATTCTAAGACAAATTCTGGGGACACTTAAGACATATGACATTATGTAAAAAGAGGCAACAGACAGGGTTCTTTTTATAGTTTACAGCTTTCGTAGAGAGACTGTTTTCTTTATGAAATACTGAAATGTACTGTATGGCCAATATGATATATCCAAAAATATTTTGGATATATCCGATATTTTGGATATATCCATTGGATTTGAATCTGAATCGAATAAAATAAAGAGCTTGTGAATCTAAATCAAATTGATTTGTGAAATCTGTGTCATTAAAATAAGCACTAATAAAATCTCTAACACTCCTAGATCTACTCCAGCATATTGTACAGTAGCTCAAAAAAATAGAGTTATAGCACTAGCAACTGCAAGGTTATGGGATAGATTCCCGGAGAATGCAAAAACTGATCAAGTGAATGAAAAGTAAGTTGCTTTAGCCGAACGCATGCTGCATCTAAAAGTACTATCAACACTTCAAACTTAAAAACGTTTAACTCTTGAAATTTTCTTACCGGTGAAAGTTTCTGAATAAGGTCATGAGCAACGTGCACCAGGTTCTTGTCCTCTTGCAGACTTTTCTGGAAGCGCCGGCTCTCTTCCTCCTCTAGCAGATCAAAGTCATTGGCAGCATCTAGCAGCGCCTGGATCAGACCTTTCCAGGAGCGCAGCGCGGGCACCTGAGGAGCTACAGCTGAACTCACCCCTGTGCCAATCACCAGCACCAGCTCAGGGGCACGTTTGGTCTTCAGGCTGGGCAACAACTTCCTATAGTCAGCACAGATGGAGGAAATGTAATCAAGTCAGAGGATACATGCATATAGATGAAACTACGCTGCAGAGCTGTATGCAAATGCACGGCTTAAACTGACTTCAAAAATAGGACCTAAAAGGAGGTCTATCAAACTCATGAGCCATTTTATTTTCTATTCATTCTCTATGATGTTTGTAATGTTTGCGGACTATTTTACGTTCAGCTGTTTACGTATTTACGTAAATTTAATTTTGGATTTTTTTGTGGGTTTGTTGTTACTGATAAACTTATATATACCATAAAATAAAGAAAAACATATGTTAAATAATTTTTTACTTGCGTAATAGAGTTGAAAGTTTGAGCTTGATGAATGCAGTTTATAACAATTTATGTAAAAATGAAAATGAAATAATTGGAGAAAATCATGCATTAGTAGGGTTGCACTCAAAATCTATTGAATGAGTCAACTGTTGTATAATTTTAATCTGCACAGTGATACAGTCAAGATACATATTTTTCATGTTTAAAAGCGAGTTAGATACTAGTTTATCTTCTCACAACAACAATAAACTTGATATGTCTCTCTAATTCTTTCTAAATCTGTCTCATGCAATACTCTGGTGAACGTGATTTCACTAAGTAAAACATGTTCTATGATCAACACCCTTGTTCCAATACACATTCCAATCAACGATTCAGATTTGAGGGTTTACTGTTAATGTCAAGTTTAGACTTACAACAAGTGTTAGGGGCTTCTACACCGTTCTTTTTCACCTATCATTTCCTTATGATATATTAGGGATAACTTATGGGTAGGGATACAACCCTACTGCTGATTAGCTACAAGTGTGTTGTGCTGCTAGGTCCAACCCACTTTCAACAGCGTTTCTCAGAAATCGCTTACAGCACCTTTAACTAATATAATATTATTAAGTGTTACCGAATATGAAAAAAAAAAACTTCCTGGTGAAATCATCCTTATCAGGAAGTTCTTTGCGAAAACATGTTTGTCAGAATAGATCAGCAAACCGGGGCTGACTGTCATGGATGAAGAATATTTGGCTCGCCTTAGGAATGTGCTGGCAGCAAAGCAAGACACGAACATCTGTTTTCATACCTGGCCTTCTTAGCCACTGTGTCGCCATCCTCAGAGTCAGGGGAAGGACGCTTCTCTGTCTTCACTGTAACAACAGAGGCCATTCGACTCCTACAAAAAAAATGTGTTGATCCATTTACAAAGCAACAAATATTGACTAAAAGGCTACACAGCTGATAGATAGATATATGGATATATATATGGATGGATAGACAGACAGACAGACAGACAGATAGATAGATAGATAGATAGATAGATAGATAGATAGATAGATAGATAGATAGATAGATAGATAGATAGATAGATAGATCAACATCAAGTGTTCAATTACGTTAACAAAGCTTAATTGTTTTATTTGCCCTTGACATTGAATGAGATTTACTCTCTTCTACCTGGAAGAACAAACTTCAGAGTATTTACATGCTCATGATGTGAGGAACAAAACTGAAGATGCTGCAGGTCTTTGTTGTGCTCACTTCACTCAGGGGCCAGCAGCTGATAGTCAAATCCAAGCTCCGTTCTTTCTCTGTTTTCTCTTTGTTTTTTATATTCATGTCAGGCAGATTCGACTGTACATGAAAAGCCTAGAAAATCAATCATAACCTACAACAACAAACTCTGGCCAAAAACCCAAGACAGCCTCTTTGAGCTAGCAAGCTAACAGGCTAGCTACATGTGTGATTTATTTCAGCGGGTAAAAATTTAATTAAGTTATAACTGATTTTTTTTATTACATATTTGACACCAGAATTACGAGTACTAATAACGTAACTCTTATAATACCATGTCTCGGCTGTTTTAGCTGGGACGTTTATGTGTCTTCAACTAAACGTTCAATCACCTGTTGCTTTTGTTCCATATGTGACACAATACAGATTTAGCATGCAGGCTAAAATTACACAATTTTCTCTATATATTTATATTATTATTTAATATTCAAAACATTTAAGAAAGTACATCCATTAAGTCGAGGAAAGATGAGATAACTGAAAAGGCGAGATTTACCAATCCGGTAAATTACATGAGTACGACTAAAATTTTAAAAACCTAACGGGAACAGCAGTAGCCTACTGAAACAAAAAGCATGTCATAAAATGTTCCAAACACTACTTACCGAGGTGAACAGAGAAAAAGGAGGATACGAGTACTTAATCTTAAATTTCCTCGAAGCGTTTGCTGATGATAAAACAAAACACTAAGGACAAATTCTCTTATCTATCTATCGAACAAACGTTAAGTGTCTTTCTATATAGAATCTCAACGACAGTAGGGTATCAGTGCCAGTCAGCCTTCAGAGACAAAAACGCTAAAGGCCTTGAAAAAGAAAATTCAGGTCAGCCTTCAGCGAAGTACCTGTCAGAGTCTCTTCCTCTGCGGATCCTCGCGTTCACAAGCTGAGCTTTACATGTGATGCGCGTGCGTGTGTCTGTGCCTGGATGTGAGTGAACGTTTAATCCGCCAGACTGTCACACACGTCATCACTCACACAGGCAGCCAGTGTCTCCAAAACAGGGTTATTATAGTTAACTAAAACCATTCAAAAAAAAAAAAAAAAAAAATTTTTTTACATAAAACTTATTTTATTTCAGCTACGTGCCAAGGCAACATTTCTCATTTCCATTTAGTTAACTAAAACAGAAATAAAATATATATATAATTTTTTTTAACTAATAAGAATGACAAAACGCACAACACAATTACTAAAACTTTAACTAAAATTTAAATGAAAACAGAAAAAATATATATAATTTTAACTAAATCAAAACATTTATAAAAAAACTAATAGTATAGTAGTATCTCAAAGATACAAAAATAACTGCTCCAAACCTAGTCTATTAAATTAGCAGTTTTCATAAAGCTAATTACTCTTTTTTTGGGGGCATTTTAGAAACATTAAATGTTCAGATTTCACGTTTTTGCACACGCACTGATTCTATAAATGGATAACAACATTTTTCTTAATCATAAGTCTGCATCTAAATAATTTTCCTCAGATATGCTATTAGTTCTACCTATGGGATATGCAAAATACTTTATTGCATGTCAGAAACAGCATTTAAGTCATTTAAAAAATATGGTCGCACTATATTTTAATGCAGTTGTTACAGTGTAATTATACAAAAGTATTATTAACAACATGTACTTACTGGGTTAAGGATTAGGGTTTGGTTTAGGGTTATAGTACGTAATTATGCATAATTTACTGTTAATACTACAGTAGCCTATATGTAAAATATGTAAGGACACTAAAATTAGTGTTGCCATATCAACAGTTACTCACATCAACTATGTGAGCCGTTAATGTCAGTTGTGTGTGTGTGTGTGTGTGTGTGTGTGTGTGTGTGTGTGTGTGTGTGTGTGTGTGTGTGTTCTCACGATTTACCAGTTGCGTATTAGCACACATATTACTAAGATATTGGCTGTTTATTAGTACTTATAAAACACAAATTAATACCTTATTCTGCATGACCATATTCAACATCCCTTAATCCTACTCAATACCTAAACTTAACAACTACTTTACTAACAATTAATAAGCAGTCATTAGAAGTTTATTGAGGCAAAAGTCATAGTTAATAGTTAGTTAATAGTGAGAATTGGACCCTAATCTAAAGTGTGACCATATAAACGTATATATATACTGTATATATATATATATAAAATACACACACATACACAGAGTTGACAGTAATGAGTCATATAGTTGATGTAACATAGTTGACCAGACACATTATTGACTATATGAACATTTATTTTATAGCATATCAGAATAAAAATTTAATTTAAATAAATTTTTTTTTTTTTTTTTTTTTAAATCTTAAAGGACATAAACGTAGCTTTCTACCTTGATTCTTTAGGTGGCTGGTCAAATTCAGGGCTGTCTGCTGGAGTAATTATGTTTTCTAGCATTCGCTCTGTTTGTCTTCTTCTCTGTTGTGCTTTTCTCCACTTGTCTCTTTTGCTTTGTTTCTCCCTCTCACTCAACTCTGCGATTGCTTTCACATTTCCTAGTCTTATTAGTCTGTACCATGCCTCTCTCTGCTTTTCTAAATATTGTGCCCTTCTTGAGGGATCAGCATCCCGCCGAGCCCGGTATCTTCGCTGTTTCTCTGCTGCTGACATCTGTCAAAATCATGGAAATGATGGATTGTTACATAGTAATGGATCATGTATAATGTGAAGACACCATTCTAACATTTGGGGTCAGTAAGAAAAAATACTTTTATTCAACAAGGATGTATTCAATTAATAAAAGTGACAGTAAATACATTTATCTATTTCAAATACATGTTGTTATTTTGAACTTTCTATTAAATCAAAGAACCCTGAAAAAATGTATCAGTTTCCACAAAAATATTGAGCTGCTCTGTTTTTAGCATTGATAATATTAATAGGAAATGTTTCTTGAGCACCAAATCAATTAGAATGATTTCTGAAGGATTATGTGACACTGAAGACTGGAGTGATGATTAAAAAAATGTATCACAGAAATACATTGCATTTCTAAATATATTCAAAAATATATATTCTAAATTCTTTCAAAAACATAAAAAATATATGTTTACTGACCCCAAAATTCAGAACAGTATACTGTTTATACTGTTTTGAATTATGACAAGTACAGTTATATATAAACTATAACTTACAAACAGGGTTAACTATACCAAAAAAAATATAGTGATTCATGTCTATGACTAAAATGAGCAACATTGATATTTCTAGCAACATAGTTGACAGGTAACATAGTTGACATTCTTGGCTTATTTGGTCACCCACACGGCATTTTTTTTATATATTATATTTTGCACTCTCATTATATGCACTATTATCAAAGAAATGTGGAAGAAAATCAGAGTCCACTCACCGGTTCGTTTTTAAAATGTCAGCCAATGCAATCATGTGATGCAGGTCACATGTTTATGGGACAAACTATTGCTCAGTTCCATGGGGGTGATCTATTAGTAACTTGACAACAGCAAAGTGACATATTTAATCATTTTAATGATAGAAGAAAATTATTATTCCTATTGGATACTTATTTATTGGGTACAACTGAATTACTATAAAATAATGCAGATATTAATCATTCGCATTGTGCATTTTGAATCCCAACCGGTTTGAAAATGCAACATACATAGGAACGAACATCATGGTAATTTCCTGATAAATTAAACAGTGGATCCTGAAAGTGTTTGATGTCTGATATGGTTACAAAATTATTATAATTATAAAAGGTCACAATATTTATAATATAATATAATCAATTCTAGCATTTGGAAACATGCAGCTCAATGGCAGATGGCTGTAAAGTCTTTAAGTTGCTCTTTTTATAGCAGTTCAGTCTCAGTGAAAGTATGATATGTTCCCATTCAAATGCTGCCTACCATAATAAAATTAATGGGTAAATGGCAAGGCTTGCTCTATTTTGGACAGGTCATGATGTGCCTGTGGTTAATGAAGCGTCAAGTTTTTTATAGCTTCTTGCGCAGAGACACAAGAGCATCCTTATTTTCAGTACTTTCTTCCTCTAGTTCTCTCTTTTCACACACTGGTCATGTATTTGATTGCTTTTCACTGACTGCACATGGAAATCTACATAAGGTACCTGTAGTTAGAGGGTTATATCTGTGAGCAGACAAAACAAAGGCCCATAAAGTAATGATTCCTGGGCCTGAGCAGATGCAAAAGAGATGGTCTTAGAAATGCTGTTTTCATTTATAGGGTATTTGGAGGCAACATGGTTATATTATTTTGGATGCATGGCAGTCTGACACCTACAGAACATTTTCTAACACTATTTTAGAGATGTTATTACATCAACAAATCTTGATAAATTATGTTTCCATATCCACATGGTAATTTTTTGGGTGATGCTGAAGTGATCAATCACAAACCGAGGAGAGGCCTTATGGTATGTCCAGGTCTGATATTTCAGCAAAAAAAACAGGACTGTATTTACAAGTATCTGTTAGGATATTACTTTGGTTAAGATTGACATTTTTTAATAAACATAGAGCCATTTGATTCACACACACAAAGTTCTTTGAAAAATATTTCTAGCAAATTTCTGAACAAGATCGGTTTAACATTCAGTAAATACAGGCACTCAAAAATCATATATATATATATGATATATTCAATCATCAATCTATATTTACTGGACAAAGTGAAGGCACTGTGCTTGCTCCTTTTCAGCTCAGTGAAAACATTACTTGCAAAACATGTCCAAGCTCACATTTCAGCACGAAATCAAACAAAATTTTTTACATTTTTCATTTAAATAATATTTTCTCCCTTTTTTGCTTTATGGTCATGAAAATTGAGGCGGAAATCATCATAAGTATAATGTCAAACTAGAAAAAACATCTTAAACTGGTCTTAAACGCAGGCTTAATTTTCTTTAAACATAATATAATTTTTCTTTTTGGTTTTAGGACTAAATGTTTCTGAAGATCTGATATGAAGTTGCTTTGATCTCTTTTCAAATCAGCTGAATCTATATAACTTAGTAAAGGCTGTCTTATGGAATATTTTGAGCATGACAAGTTCAACACAAGAAAGACTTTGGGTATCTTGGCCGGATGGTGCACAGTTTCTCTCTCTAAACTGAGATTGAACCTTCCCTAAAGTTGGTCTTTCCGATCAGAACGTTTAGCAGAGTTGCCTTTCCCTCTCTGCACTCCTTCTGCGCCTTTTTAATGATGTCATCAAGCTGCGACTCATCCTCTCGGCCAATCAGGTAACCTTTTCCGCCGTAACCATCAGCTACAATGTGATAATCTGCAAGGAAATGAAGAAATGGAACAGCATGTGACGCAACACATCACTATGACTGATCGATATACAATATATTAGATTATTAGATTAAATGTTTTTGTGGATCACAAGATGTACTGGCGATTTAAAACATTGACATGTGCAGTGAACAACAATTTAAAGATTGCGCCTCACCTGAAAAGGCAAGACCACAGGCCACGTTGCTCCCCAGCATAGGCACTTGTTCTCTGGAGATCTGACTCCAGCACGCATCATTTCCTACCAGAGCAATCACTGGGGTCTGACATGATATGACAAGGTAGTCATTACAAGCTAATTGACAGCATACATTTTAACAGAATATATTCAAGTAACAACTAACAATATGCTTTTGAAACTTAGCCAATTTACAATTAACACCTAGATTTAAAGGGATAGTTCCCCCAAAATGAGGGTTCTGTCAACATTTACTCACCCTCATGTCATTTCAAACCCATAAGCCCTTCATTCATCTTCGTAACGAATCTTATGATTTTTGTCCCTCCATTAAAAGTCCACGCAACAAAAATTCGCAAGCTTCAAAAACTTGTTTAAGACATTGTAAACATAATCCATATGAATCGATCAGTTTAATCAAAGTCTTCTGAAGAGAAACAATCACTTTATATGATGGACAGATTTAATTTAGGCTTTTATTCACATATAAACTTTGATCATGAGAGCTTCCACATGATCGAATGAGGTTTGTTCTCACACAGTTGAGCTTCACTGATCAATGTTTATAGATAAATAAAAAATATTCATAATTAATTATCAACTAAATAAAATCTGTTATCATTATATAAAGCAATATGTCTTTTCAGAAGACTTGGATTAAACCGCTCGATTCACATGGGTTTATCTTAGGATCTCTTTATGAATGTTTTGAAGCATCAAACTTTTGATAGAATAGAGATTCAATGGCAGGACAGAAATCTCTTCATTAAAAATATCTTTTGTTTTTCAAAGAGGAACGAAGGTTTTATGGGTTTGGAACGGCATGAGTGTATACTTTTGGGTGAACTTAGAGAAATGTTGTAAATGTTGTGCATTTTTACAAAACATACATTTTAGAACATTCTGATCTTGATGCTGTAAAAGTTACAATCAGTGTTTTAAAGGAGTAGTTCACTTTTGAAAAAACTTTTGCTGATAATTTACTCACCCTCATGTCATCCAAGATGCCTATGTCTTTCTTTCCTCAGTCGAAAAGAAATTACGGTTTTTGATGAAAACATTCCAGGATTTTTCTCCATATAATGGACTTAAATGGGAACCATACGGTCCAAGGTCCAAAATACAGTTAATAACAGTTTCAGATGCAGCTTAAAATGTCTTTAAACGACACCAGACGATGAATAAGGGTCTTATCATGCGAAACGATCGCTCATTTAAAAAATAAATAACAACGTTTAAGTTTTATAAGCTCACATGCCCGCCTTGCTCTGTTCTGTGTAACTCTCCTGTTCGAACTCGTTCATCAAAATGAACAAATCTTTTTTCGAGTCATTTGATTCATTTAAGATTTGTTCATTTTGATGAACGAGTTCGAACAGGAGAGTTACACAGAACAGAGCAAGGCGAGCATGTGAGCTTATAAAACTTAAACGTTGTTATTTATTTTTTAAATGAGCGATCGTTTCGCATGATAAGACCCTTATTCATCGTCTGGTGTCGTTTAAAGACATTTTAAGCTGCATCTGAAACTGTTATTAACTGTATTTTGGACCTTGGACCGTATGGTTCCCATTTAAGTCCATTATATGGAGAAAAATCCTGGAATGTTTTCATCAAAAACCGTAATTTCTTTTCGACTGAGGAAAGAAAGAGATAGGCATCTTGGATGACATGGGGGTGATTAAATTATCAGCAAAAGTTTTTTTAAAAGTGAACTAATCCTTTAAGGGCTTGTTTGTTACCTTGTGGCGTGTGAAGGTATCAAACTCAGCCACGCTGTATCCGAGGGAACCATCGCCGTAAACGATCCATACCTGTAAACAAGATATTGGTTATGTTTACATGCACAATTACAGTGGCTGATGCTGCATTGTGATTCAACTGTAGATCTGAGAAAAACACATTTAACAAGAAATTAAAAAAAATGCTTTTAAAGGAGAACTCCGGCGCAAAATGAACCTTTGGTCTAATAAAACATTGGTACCTAGTCAACCGTTCTCTGAGATTTGCTTTCATGATAATCGAATGTAAAGAGTTTTATCTCTAAAAACTGTTTAGCGTATAACGCTAGTAATGGGGGCATTTAATAAGTAAAAAGAAATCGCTAGTTAATACCACTAACAAGGCAAAAAATAGCCCCACACGAACACAGTAACATAATGAGGGTCCCTACATGCAAAACGAAGCATTGAGAACTTTGTAAGTGAACAGACCGTTTAATAAGAAGATATTTTATAAAGACAGTCCACTTCGTGTATACAGACAGGAGCCATCTTTGGAAAACAGTCTCGACTAATCAAACCACGAACGCCATTCATACAGTTCAGAAGTTCACTGAACTTCATACAGTTCAGCTCACTTAGCACGTCGTTCGTGGTTTGACTAGTCGAGACTGTTTTCCAAAGATGGCTCCTGTATACACGAAGTGGACTGTCTTTATCTTTATCTTCTTATTAAACGGTCTGTTCACTTACAAAGTTCTCAATGCTTCGTTTTGCATGTAGGGACCCTCATTATGTTACTGTGTTCGTGTGGGGCTATTTTGAGCCTTGTTAGTGGTATTAACTGGCGATTTATTTTTACTTATTAAATGCCCCCATTACTAGCGTTATACGCTAAACAGTTTTTAGAGATAAAACTCTTTACATTCGATTATCATGAAAACAAATCTCAGAGAACGGTTGACTAGGTACCAATGTTTTATTAGACCAAAGGTTCATTTTGTGCCGGAGTTCTCCTTTAAGTTAACTTTAAGATCTTACCTCAGACTCAGGTCGACAAAGTTTTGCTCCCAACGCAAACCCTCCTCCAACACCCAGAGTCCCAAAAGCCCCTGGTGAAAAGACAAGCCACAAGTCATGACGACACAGACTATGAGCGCATTTGTCAGGTCTGAAAAAAAAAATTTGAGGTGGAGATTATTATGGAACTAGATTTGTGCCAAAAAAGAGCTTTTCATGGAATTGACACAAATACACAATGAGGAAAGAAGACAAACTGAAAACAATTAACTCAATGGCAAAAATGCAACATGTTATTTAAATAAACAGCTTTCTTTATTCACAACTTTTCACAAATCATGGATTATGAATTAAACACTATAGTCATCATCATAAAGTTTAAATGAAATTACTGCCTTATTTTTCATTTATATTTTCAAACTTTTTGTTTACCAACTTTTCGTTCACCACCGCATAAACTTCTTGTGAGGGTGGGCTAGACATCACTCTACTCTCATTGGCTCTCATAGATTTGTATGGGCAGCTCCCTGACCTGGAAGTAGAGGCTTCAGTGACACGAATTTTGGAGAGTGATCTGAATGTGGTTCTCTGTGCTTTATACTGGAAATTACTTTCTTAGTTTGTAAATTACAGTCTATGGCACTGACTCGTTCACTAAGCTGAACAGCCAATCAGAGTTCCCTCTTTCACCGACTGCCCGACGCCGATTCAACATGTCGAATCGGCCGAAAAAAAGCCGACGAGGACCAATTTCAGCCGACGGTGTGGAACACACTGAGAAGACTTAGTCGGCCGACACAAAAACTGCCCGACGGCCGACCGCTTTGACCTCTTTGCTCGCTGTTTTTCTATTATTCTCGTGCACTTCTTTTATTTTAATGCTACTTGTCAGGACCAAAAACAAATGTCACTTCTCCAGGTAGGCGCGGAACTAATGCATGTTATTTTGTGAATAAAATAGCCTCCTAAAGAGATATTGATATAATTTTAATGATTCAAATGGATAAAATCGTACAGTGTGTGTAATGAAACTTAGAATTGATGCGTTAAAAAAGCTTGAGACAGCCTAATGGGGTGGTCACACTACACTTTTCATCAAAGTGACTTCCATTCATATGCATACGAATGCTGAAGACATTAACATAGGGATCTTCTGTGATGGCTCTGTGTCTAACCTGGGTCCAGCCAGCGGAGCGGGCCTCGTGGTCTCATGATATATGCAGCGCTGCCGACAAAATCACCCCCATCAGCCACGATGATGCTGTCCTCAGCCAAGAGCTCATCCACACAGTGCAAAACACTCAAAGGGTTCAAATGCCTCTCTGTCTTCTCATCTGCTTTCGCTCTGAGGACAAAACCCAAGGGCATTAACATAAGATATATGGATAGATAGCATCAAACATGCCAAAAGTATATGGTCACACCTTTTAATTAAAAGGAGGGATTACTGCAAATTGTTTTTTAATGTTTAACAGGTGTGTATGTGGTGTTTGGCTATGTTGTGTAGGTCTGCCTCTTTTCCACCAGAATGTCAAGCAAAGTGGAGCCCGTCGTGAACCACAGACTTGAAGAACGAACAGTGACGTAATGTGTTGTTTATGGCCTGGAAACCACAGTCAATGAATCTAAGCACCAGTACAACAGCTGGAATAAGATCACCTGTTTGTTTTCTCTTTGATGTCATCTCCCTCTTTCAGTTTCTGAGGCCATTCTTCTGGACATCTGTGTCCCTTCAGGGCTTTCGAGAGACGCAGGAGGAAGGAACCAGCATCGCCTGAATCAGTTGGAAGAGGAAACCTTGTTACGTAACACAAATATCAGTATATGTTATATATCTTTTAAGTTTCATTTTAGTGAATTGGTTCACTGATTAATTTAAGCCTCTGCTTTCTATCAAAATATTTAGTTAAATGCTGCTGATTATCACTGTTTTTATATAATGTAAATATATAAATTATGTGTCTAGTTGTATTGGTTGCATTTAATGTAAATGTATTTGCTTTTTTTGTAACAAATCTGTTGATTGTTAAAAAAATTGATCAACTATTTTTTTGTATTTCAATATATACAGTTTGGGGTTAGTACGATTTTTTTTTTTTAAAGAAAGAAATTAATACTTTTATTCAGCAAGGAAGCATAAAATTGATCATAAGTGACAATAAAGACATTTATAATGTCTTAAAAGATGTCTGTTTCTAAAAATGCTGTTCTTTAAAATGTACAACTGTTTTCAACATTGATAATAATAAGAAAAAAAAAATTATACCGCAGCAAATTCTTCTTAAGGATCATGTGACACTGAAGACCGGTGTAATGATGCTGAAAATTTAGCTTTGCATCACAGGAATAAATTACATTTTAAATTGCAATAATGTTTCACAATATTGCTGTTTTTACCATCTTTTATGATAAAATAAATGTAGCCTTAAGAGTATAAGAGACTTTCAAAACCATTCAAATATCTTACCGACCCCAAACCTTTGAAAGGTAGTGTATAATAAAATGTATTGTTCACCTTGAATGGCCACTGTTGGCTTCCAGAACATGTCTGAGTTCTTTAGCAGCTGACTCTTGTCTCTGTTGACTGCGATGATTTTGCTCCGTCTGTTCAGCACTCTCCCATAACTCAGTCTGAAATCACACACCGTACCTATCCACCCAAACATATACATTCAGGAACAAGAACTATGCAAAACTCACTTTTTCACTTCCCATAAATTTAAATATTTTATTAATGTCCATGATTTTACTTTTTAGAATTGAATTATCTTTCCTACGCCTGGAAATCACAATTTTAAAGTTCACTAATATTCCCAGACTTTCCAAAACATACAAAGAAATGAACACAACACAAATTCTGCACATATTCCAACTGTACAGAAGCTGGCGCTGTTTCCCACCTGCCAGCAGCACGAGATCAGCATCTTTTAAGGCATCTCTCCTGTTCTGTCTAATGTGCAGTGGACTGTTCTTTCCCAGCATCCCTCGGGACATTCCGCCCAGGAAGCAGGGAATGCCTAAAGATTCTAAAGCATTTCTGTGAGACACATACAAAAAAAATATTGTGACAAAAAAGTTATCGACAAGCAAGATTTATGGGTGTTTTTATCGGAGTCAAAGGCTTTTTAATCAATAATGTATATCATTTGCTGTTGTTTTGGACTTGTTCTTACAAACCAAATGCATTTTCTTTGATCAATGTATTCCATACATACTGTACTAATCAAAAGTTTGAACACACATACTAAATTTATGTTTCTTAGGATCTTATCTCGACATGAAATGAAAACTCATCCTAACTATTTTCTGCATGTTGTAAATCTTATGGTTAATAATTAATTTCATTTTTTAAACACATTTCTTTATTATTATATTTACATTTTATTTATAGTTTTACATTTTTAATTTAGGGTAGGGGTTGTGCTGGGTAAATCTTGACTGGTCAGAAGTTCAAACCCAGAAAGGCGGCCCCTGAACTGTTCAAAGAACATCTGAAGAGAAAGCTGAACTGTACCTGACATCATCTGCTGGTGTGGGGGGTAATGTTGCCTGACTGCCTAGCAGTATGACAGGTTTCTTGGCTCTGCTCACCAATTCCACACACCTTTGGACCTGCGAAGAATAAAGGGTCAAGTCAAGAGTCATTCAAGTGCAAAGTTATCTTATCTAATGTTTTTGGGGCAAAAGTCAACATTTCAACATTTCTCCTTCATGTTATGTGCTTTATTGAGACTTGATGAGGATAAAGACATTTTTGAATCATTATCATATAATTGATCAGTTGCATCTACAGAGTAACTGTATAACTATGACTGCGTCTACAGAAATATGCCACAACACTGTAGGCAAGCTTTACCTCATCCTCTGTGGCATTCGGGATGTGAACAGGAAGTGGGGACAGATCACGCGTCTCCCAAGCTCCAGCAAACAAGTTTGTTAAATGATTCTTGAGATACCTAAAAGATAACAAATACGGTAATAATAATAATAACAAAGTTATCAAACACTTCTAAATGTAATCACTTGTCATTTACTAACAAGATCAGGTGTGGGAATAGTAGTACGGGAATACTGATAAATGTTTGTACCATGCAATGATTTTTCCCATCAGCCCTTTGGGAGTGTTTTTAGGGGCAAACTCTTTTTCCACCACATGGTACGGGTACAGTGTGTCTATGGGGAACTCTATAAACACTGGGCCTGTCAAAGAAATCAAATAAATAGAATTACACTCACAGAATTACAAACAGGGCTCAGTTACATATAATTAAATAATTTAAGAATGGAATTCAGTTTGCTTTAAATAAAATGAGAGAATTGGATTCACCAGTAGAATCGTTACAGCAAATTCTGACATTAGAATAGAACTACACATTTAGGTAGCTATGTAGTTTTGAAACAATTCCAATGTCTATGGAAAAATCCTAAACTGTAAAATGATGGTAAAAATGACTTTACAGTTCAAATATACAAGTTGACAAAAACTTTCTTTTTTAAAAAGGTTTTATACAGTGTTAAACCTTATATTTCAGCCAATAAACTACTGTTTAAAAAGACAAAAGAGAGAAGTCAAAATAATAAATGATTATATATTTTTTTATATATACATTATATAATTTTTTTTTAAATTGCATTGGTCTAAACAAAAGTGGCCGACGGGCTAAATGAAAATGCAAATTTACAGTTATATCAAAAGCAGAAATGCAGCAGTTACCCCGGTTACCCCATACACAAAGCAGCGCTACGCTTATAAACTACTTTATTAGCCACTAATTAACTTCTCTGAAGAGTCAGTTCCCCTCAGAGATATGTTCATATAAAGCCACCCGACCCACCCCACAAAAAACTCCTCAGATTTGCACAAATCATGTGACTGGTATTTCACTGTCAGTACAGTGAATTTCAGCAAAAGGAGACAAGATTACAAGGATGGGAACATTTCAGCGCCGCTGTACCTGGTGTGCCAGACTGTGCGGCGGCCAAGGCTTTTCTCACAGTGGGAACAATTTCTCTCACAGTCCTCACTGACGCACAGAACTTACAGAGAGGCTTGAAGAGGGACATTTGGTCAATATCCTGTAGCGCACCTCTACCCTGTAATGAAACGGTCACACATTATATTAATGACAAAGAATAAAGACTATGATGCAAATGACACCCAACACTTATTTCTCTGAAAAAAACCTTGTTTACACTAGGGGACGACTTCAGATTTGTTTAAGTTGACATTTATTATGCGATTAAAGTCGACTCGACGTCGACTAGTCGCTGATGACATCATTAATTAAGCCTGAACCTCGAGCTGAGACTCGAACGCTGTTTGCCTTGTGCACAGCTATGGCATCTCACATCTCATAATATTTCTCATTCTCACAGATTTCTGCTCATTCTAAATCAGATATAGATAAAGTAGCACAGTAAAGATTACATTTATATGAATGTATTACTGTGAGAGAAAGCGATTGTGTGTGAATTGCACCTGGCAGCGTCTCTCTGCTAACAGTGAAGCTGTGGGTTTTAGTTACTAAGAAATATATGCTAGAACTTTTCAGTTTCCAAGCTATTTTATTGATAAATCACAGAACAGTTTTGACAATATCTTTCTGCGCAACTGAACGATTCTGTGTGCGTGATCTGCGCGTGATGTGTGCGCATTACAATGCAGCAGCGCATTAGTTTAGAACGGTGATTAACTAACGTGTACAATCAGCTGTTTAAAATGTGCATTCACGATCAGTGATTCTCAATCAATTTTGAGCATCCAGATGGTATAATCAAACATATCTTGTGGAGCGCTCTCGGAGTATGCATTTATTTGTCATTTTAACTGTTGGAAACGGAGTGTAAAAGTGGACTTCAAAGATTTCTTATCCTTAGGCCATGAATGATCAGCGACTAGTCGAAGTCAAGCTTAAAACATCATGGCAGAGTATTAAAGTTGACTAGTCTGTGCAACAGCTAGTTCACATCAAGAACAATAACTATAGTGTTAAGTTTTAGGAAACTTATAATGTATTTACATTTTAATAATCATTCTAATTCTATGAGTTGAGGTAGGTCCACACCACAACTATAACTACGCAGAGGAACAATATTATTGGAATCACTTTTAGAAAAAAAAATTCCAGCTGATGAATGATAAAAACATTGACAGCCAATCAGAATCCACCCACCCTTAAAGAGTTTGAGCATTTAAAGCGGCAGACTAAAATGGAAGTCAATGGTAATCAAACTTGTTTGTCATACAGCAGAGGTCTTCAATCGTGCTCCTGGAGGGCCACTGTCCTGCAGAGTTTAGTTCCAACCTGCTTCAGCACACCTGCCTTATTCAAGCAATACTATAGAGTTTGATGAGCTGATTCAGGTGTGTTTGATTAGGGTTGCAACTAAACTCAGGATAGTGGCCCTCCAGGACCCAGATTGAACACCTTTGTCATACAGGTATGGACTGACATGAGGGTATGGAAATGATGGCAGAATTGTCATTTCTGGGTGACTTTCCCTTTAACGATTTTTATAACCAAATCCTCACTGTCATGGGTCATGGCTAGTTCCCTGAGAATCACCCCTGGGTAGAGATAATATCTAATGTTTAAACAAGACACAGAAAGAAATATGAAGAAAAGATAACCAGAGCCAGCCAGAGCAAAGAGCAAATACGCAGGTGACATGTGCGTGTACGTGACTCATATTCTATAAGGCACTTCCTGACCTGCAGGAGAGTAGCAGCAGCACCACCAATCAGAAGCAGCGGTGATTCAGCCATCTGAGCATTCTTCACCGCAGTCACTGTGTTCGTCAGCCCCGGCCCCGCCGTCACCGCAGCCACACCGACAGTGCCTAAACAGCAAAACAGAAGATTTTCAGCTTCTAACAAGATGTGATCTGTCCGCTTTTGTTTATGAGCAGTCTTACCAGAAAGTCTTGCAACGGCATCGGCAGCAAACACAGCTGTGGCCTCATGGCGGGTGTCGACGATGCGGATGCCCAGTTTCTCACAGGCCACCAGGATGGGCGAGATGTGTCCTCCCACCAATGTGAAGACGAATTTGATCCCATGAGCCCGCAAAACCTCTGCCACACTCTCTCCTCCATGTCGAGGGCTCTGTCTCTCTGTCTTAGAATGATGAACAATAAAAGTAGTCAGTTCTTTTCTGAATAGAAATTATGTAATGGATTACCAGTATAGAAACTCGCAAAAATTTAAGGCGGACACTAGGTTCTGTGCAAGGTTTGTTGATTGGATGTTGAGATGTGGGCGTTGCATTCAAAAATGAAGGCAGATGAACGCAAGATTGCAGGGGCGGAGTTTAAACAGACTAAATGATTGGAGAAGTCCTGCATACGTCGCCAGAGAGTATTCTGTCATTTTCACTGGAAGATCCAGTTATAATTTTGATTAAACATTATGAGGTCAAAAAGAAACATATGCCCAAATTCACAATAACATCTATAACATGCATATAAAATATCTCTTTACACGCTTAAAAATAAAAGGTTCTTTATTATCACTGATGGTTCCATGAAGAACCTTTATCATCCATGGAAACGTTCTATTGCATAAAAGTTTCTATATAGTGGTAAAAGGTTATTCAGGTTATTAAAATATTCTTGACAGACAGACAGACAGACAGTTTAGATAGATAGACAGACAGTTTAGATAGACAGACAGACAGACAGACAGATAGATAGATAGATAGATAGATAGATAGATAGATAGATAGATAGATAGATAGATAGATAGATAGATAGATAGATAGATAGATAGATAGATAGATAGATTGTTTGTTCATACCTTATGGAATATCTGGTAAAGTAAGCCCAGTTTATAAGATACTAGAATCACACCCCCAAGGGCAACACTCAGAGAGCAGCCCAAAACCACGGAAATGTCCATCGCTAGAGTGGATTGGTTGGTGGTTTACGACCTAATGTCCACCTGCCAGTTAGAGACCTGCCCTGCAAAACAAATGAAAGAACAACAAGCCGCTTACAATGTCGTGGGCTACGAAATTGACTTTTACCCTGCAGTAACTGGACAAAGGGCGAAATTATGGTCATTAGATTCAGCACGCTGTCATGTCTGATCTTGACAAGGCCTTGTTAAGGTTAAACAACACTGTACCTGAGTGCCAGCTCTTCCTCCACTTCTGCAGCTGTTGCTGAAGCCGATGAACGCGCTGAATGGACCGAGTGAGAGAGAGGTACGCAATAGGCGGGACAACTGCTCCGCTGTTTGAGTAATTGCCTCTGCTTGGCCCATTCAGCGCTCTACGTTAATTCGTTTGAGAATAGCAGTCTGTGCCGTAACATGATTGACAGCGCAGTCATCCAATAGAAGGCTGAAACGTATCTCCGTCATTGTAGATCTGTACAACCACCAGGAAACTCGTGGCTGGTGTTATTAATTGGTTGTTTTGTTTATTATTTTATTACTTAAGTGTGTTTTGTTGTAATTACGCAGGCATAACATGTAATTTGTAATGTATTTAAATGTATCACAATGCAGGTGACACCGTAAGACATTGAAATGCACTTTACTCTAAAAGTGTTTGAACAAAAGAACTTCTGAACTTTTGACAGGAGCATCACCTTTATGTCCTGCAGGTTACACATTCGTACGTATCTGTAATAATCAAACATAAAACAAAACGCTCTTCCAGAATCTTTTTTTTATTTATTTTTTGGAAACTTCTGAAATGTCAGCAAACCTAGTTTACCTCATCAATACAAATATTTGGTAGTCTGAAATGAGGTTGTTATTATGGTATATTAAGTTTAGCATGCTATTGTGTTTAGAAAATTATGTTGCAATGTATGTAAAATGTATTTTGTGCTTATGTTATGTGTATGATCAGTGATTACAGCTAGTGCACAAGGAATATCAAGGTTAGTAGTAAGAATATAAAGTGTTTGTTTTATTACACTTTAGTATTTGCATCTGTAGATTTCAATTACAATACATATCATTAAAGGCTGTTTTCCTCACATCAGTAGCACTTACATACACCAAATGCTTCTGAAAGTTTTTACAGAGGGATTTGTTCATTTAACATTCGCTTAATTTATACATTTTATTCCTAAAACACATGGTGATTTTTTTGTGGCTTTCTGGATGTTGACAGTATTTTCTGATGTATGGAGTGATAAAAAGAGACATCCAAAATTCTTCAACTCTAATATGGCAACAAAATAAAACAAGAACTTTAAACCTGGTTTTATCCAATGTTTAGATTTCTGCTCAGGAAATGTATGCAAATTAGCACATAATTAGATAATGCATCATTCACATATTTAAACATAACATTTCAGAAAACTTGCAATGCAAAACAATTTTCTCAATACACCGGAATAAAGCAAAAGGGGAAGTGATGTACTATTACAAAATGTTCACTCTTTTGTCTTGCCTCAAGTAATTTATGTTCAGATCTGCTGTTTTGATGGATGTTAGCAAGAGATACGTTGTAAAACTGCAGGTGTGTTTCAAAGAAGGGTGCAAAACAGTTGTGTAGATACTTCGACTGTCTTGCTATATTCTGGATTTTCAGCAAAATTGATTGTTTCCGCAGCTTTGAGTTCCTCAAAAACAACAATCTGAAGATAGAAAAAGATAGAAAAGATTGACATGTATTACATTTCATAGATTTAAATATTTTATTATTGCTGCATGCACAATACATTTTCTTGAACCAGTTTATGGCTTTTGCTATACTTCACCACAGTGATATTTGCCTACATATTTACACACATAGCCAGTCACCTCATTATCTCCACTCTTGAGCCAGGGACCGGGAAGATAGAGGGCTTTCTGAGGACCAACCGACCAGTTGCGTCCAAGATTTTGCCCGTTCACAAAAACCACTCCTTTACTCCAATTCTGCCGACAGTAAAGAACAACATGATTTGTGGTGTCTTCTATGTTCTAAGGCTGTGAGGAAACATGTCAGTCAAGGATAAAAGTAAATGTGTAGAAAGTGAAATGAAACTGTAGACTCACCGGCAGCTTCACAAAAGTATCTGTGGGCTGATCCACTACCAGGGTTCCCCTGAAAAACGCAGGGTAGGTGGGCTTCTGACCGACAGACATCCATTTCAGTGACTGCAGTCTAATAAAAATTGAGAGATTCAGTTTCGACCTATGATTAATGTCTGTGTATATAAGCCCTGTGTTTTCTCTCACTCTTTGCAAAGTCTTACTAATGTCAGACTGCATTTCTGAGCGCTCTCTCTTGTTTCCCTTGTCATGAGCCGCGTTTCCTCCGAAATTACCCGGAACAATTTGTCCCGGGAACTTTTTTCCCAAGAATTTCCCCCCCCCAGACCTGTTGCTGTCTGCGTTTCCACCACGATCGAAAGTACCGTGAAGATTAGGCAAATTAGTCCGGTGACGTACGACTGCACTCTACTTTACAGTTCCCGCTGGATTTCATCCTCTGAATTTAAGCTTAAAGGTGCAATGTGTAATAATTTTGAGTATCTATTAACAGAAATGCAATATGACATCCATAACTATGTTTTCAGAGGTGTATAAAGAACTTACTTAATAAACCGTAATGTTTTTATTACCTTAGAATGAGACATTTATATCTACATAACCGCGGGCACCCCCTTCTATGAAGGTCGACATATTGTGACGTCATGTTTCTACAGTAGCCGAACGCGAACAAACAGCGCTACAGAGCGCGTTTCGTCACTACCTAGAAAGAGAAGCCGCAGAAACCTAGAAGCTAGCCATAAACACCGTGAGTAGTGACTTTTCCCTTGTCAGTGGTGTAAAATATGTAGTTGCACTGTTTCATGTAACTTAGTTCTTCTCCCTCGCTGTGTTATGGCTTTGCTATGTGGGGATAAATGTGCTGGTTACGTTCGTGAGACAGCTGATTAGTACTCTTGTCATTGACCGTAAAACAGTTACAGGAATCACCAATCGTCGATCGCGGTCGACAAGTCGATCTTGGAAGCATTTTAAGTCGATCGCGAAGAGTTTTCAAAATCAGAGAAAAAAGCCTATTGTGTGTAGTAAATGGTGTCTAGGGGATGCGGAGGCGCGCGCGCTGTTACAATCATGTCATTTTTGCCGCGCGCACCTTTGGGCTCATGCGGACGCGTCGAGTTTAAACAAGGCTTAACGCTTTAACCAGCTCAGCCACAGTAACAGCTCATATTTAGCCATGCAGCTAAACTTTTACTACCCTGTTAGAAAACATATATAGTTGCATAGTTTCATGTGGTTCTTCTCCCTAGCTGTATTATGGGTTTGCTATGTGGGGAGAAATGTGCTGGTTACGTTTGTGAGACAATCAGCTGATTGCTATTATTATATTATATATTAAGACCCTTGATCCTCACCTGACTATGGCTTTGTAAACTTTATCCATGATGTGGTTTATAATGGACTGTGGTACAGAAACAGTGACAATGTTACACACTCTTGGCTTACTCTGGCTATTCTCTGCTGTCTCCAGACGACAATATGTTTGTCCCGTTTTAGCCACCGTAGCTTCTTCGGAAGGGAGGGGTGAGCAGTGGGCTGAGCCCTTAGTGCAAACTCGCAACCGAACCGCTAGATGTCGCTAAAAATCACACACTGCACCTTTAATAAAGCCCGAACCTCGTCGTCAGTCCATCGGTCGTATTTTTTAAACTCCATTGTTGTTTCGAATAGCAAACAGCTGTTACTGCACACACCGTAACAAATTTAAAAACAATGGTGGTTAAAATAAAATGCTGCGTAGAGTCAACCAATCAAAATGCGGCATGAACTCAACCAATCAGCATGTTCAGAGCCCAAGTCCCACCCCTGAAAGTTCCTGAACTTTAAAAAAAATACTACCTCGCGAGCAGGGACTTTCGGAGGGGAAATATTTACCCGGAACTTCATTTAGACCCTGGTTCCTGCGGTGTAAACACACGGAGTACCACCCCAAAGTCCCTAGCTCCTGCGGTGGAAACACAGCTATGGTTTATGTTCTTGATCTTCTGCCCGTTTTCCTGGATTTCACCTGGATTTCTGGATTCACTTGGACTCTTTCATTGTTTTCAGTGAGATTCGTGCAAAGGCATGAGCGCGCTAAGCGGCTCAGATAAATGACAGAGTCCAAGACACAGGCAAACAGGGAAATCCAGGGAAACGGGGAGGAGATCAAACTATAAACCATGACAAGAGAAACAAGAGAGAACGCTCAGAAATGTATAGTGACACTAGCAAGACTTCGCAAAGAGTGAGAGAAAACACAGGGCTTATATACACAGACATTAACAGGTTAATGACACACTGGTGGATGTAATACACGATAATGAGTCCAGGCAAAGGTTTATGGGAAATGTAGTTCATGATGGAATGGCAAACGACTAGGAAGGAGTGCCCTCCTGCTGGCAGACGTGACGATTATTTACCCTGATCATTTCTTATTTATAAATAATTACATTTTTTACCTCAGAATTATGAAATAAAAAGTTTTTTTTTTTATTACATGGCGGAAACAAGGATCCATACAGTTAAGACACAATACAGAAGCAAATACTCAGAATTAACCTGTTTATGAAACTGGTTTTCATATCCAAACAGCACATGGAGAACTTTTTTAGAGGTACATCGTTCAGAGTTATATCACCAGTAAGCCCTGTATGGATGAAAACAATAATGAATGGCATGTTGTGGTCACTACACCCCTTATCATATCTATTGCAGTACTGTGTGACATACAACTAAACAATGTCAATATTTTTTTTTATCAATCTTATCACACCTTTGTGCTGGTTGTCCAGGGCTGGACCATAGTTCACTCGCCCACAATTCTCAACAAGCAAACTCAAGGTCCTCTCACTCTGCAAAAATGTAATTAGCGCAAGATTAATACATTCAGGAAAAAGATTGTTGTAAGTCAAAGAAGGAAAATGAGCTCAAAGTGCTCAAATCTTTTTTTAATTTTATAATACTAATATAATAATAATAGTATTATAATTATAATAATAATACTTTTAATATACTAACATTGCATCATATTTACCTTACTGTGAGATATTTTAACTTTCTGAGTTCTATAGTCGAAAACACCAATCAGTTCTCTGTCAATAAACACCTTCAAAAGAGATTAGAATTAATTCGAATTCAATTCTCTCTTTGATTTGATTTGTTTGTTATTGTTATCTATTATAACCTGAAATGAAGATCTTACCAGAGCTCTGTCATGAACATGGTTCCTTGAGTTGAGTTCTCCACCTGAATAAATGTCAGTCTGATAGAGTGTGTACCCATAGGACTGACCATTGTTGTGGTTTGCTGGAAGGTTCTCCATGCTGACAGGATCATCAGCTCGGAAATGCTATTGGACAAATAGTGTTTAGTCATTTTTGGGAACATATCTTGCCAAATATGTTCTCCTCTTTCTATTTTTTTCCTACAACATGAAACAGCATATGCAAAACCACTTTTCTTTCCTAATATGACATTTCCTAGTGAAACAGTATATTTAATGGTAGGCCTAAAACGATGTAAACTGGGTCTGTTTTGATGAAATGGAAGCTCAACTGCTCAAATGTGCATGGTTGATGTGCAAAAACCAATGAGGTTTGTGCTCACGTACCAATTAAGCACAGTTTTGCTTCTGTTTAACATATTTGATGAGCTCTGTGTAAGTATAGTACATTGATCAATGTGTATGTGAATCTGTTCATCATATAAAGTGTCTCTTCAAAAGACTTGGTTTAAACTTCTTAATTCATATGGATTATGTTTGCAATGTCTTTTGAAGCTTGAAAATTGCTTTGGTTATGTGAATTTCCAATGGAGGGACAAAAATATGAGACGATATTTAAAAAATGCATTTGTGTTCCGAAGATGAACGAAAGTCTTGTGGGTTTGGGACATGAGGGTGGGTAAATCATAGATATCCATAATAAAGGCTAGATGTCTTATGGCGGAGTCTCTGTCGTCATCACCGGCGGCCATCTTGTCACAGGCAAGCTTTCTGGCGGGCTCTGTGGTACCTGATGTAAGATGAGTGATCAGCACGAACACAAATACTCTCATCTCGTTGAAATCTTGACGGATTTACAAACGGTTTGGTTTCTTACAAACGTTATTAACATGGCTATAATTCTGGATGATTATTTATTTATACACTTATTATTCATAAGTGTGCAGTGTCATAACTACATCTCTGACGTTTATAACGAACCAAACCGTTTGAAAATCGGTAGAAAATTGAGCAAGTTATGGTTTTTTAAAAAGTACATGCACCATTAAAACACAATGTTACGAGTGAGCGAGCTGCCTGTGACAAGATGGCCGCCAGGTGCGGACGTCGACCTCCATTGGCCAGCAGCGCGGACGAGACATCTAGCCTTTATTATGGATATCTATGGGGTAAATGATGACAGAATTTAATTTTTTGGGGTAAACTATTCCTTTAAGGGAAGTAAAGAAGTAAAAGAAAGAATATTATAGTGTGATATGATACATTGTTCGTACTGTTTCTGCGCACTGAAGACTCTCCCATAGAGAAATGTAATGAGAAACAACCACTGGCTCATATGCTCTTCTGCTCTGCACAGCTGGCGGCTCTGATATCGGCTCCTCTGTCATAGATAGAGACAGACCGAGATTAAGAGACAAGCAGAGAAGGAGAGATTCAGCTCCATAAATACATTTTTAAAATAGCAGATTATGTATTCAGGGCCCACAGTGTAGAAACGTACTGTTGTAGGTGCTCAGCAGGTTTCTCAAGAGATGATACTTGGTTGTATAATCACCACTCTCAGTCAATGGAGCATCATAATCTAAAAGAGACAATGTTTAAGTGCCAATTACTTTAAAAACACAGTTACAATACCCTTTAAAAGTTTGGGGACAGTAAGATTTTTTTTATACTTTTGAAAGAAGTCTCTTATAATCACCAAGGCTACATTTATTTGATCAAAAATACAGTAAAAACAGAAATATTGCGAAATATTACCATTTTTAAAAATGTGATGGCAAAGCTGAATTTTCAGCATCATTACTGAAGTCTTCAGTGTCACATGATCCCTCAGAAATCATTCTAATATTATCTAATATTATCAACATTGTAAACAGTTTTGCTGCTTTAAAGGGATAGTGAAAATGAAAATGTTGTCATCATTTACTCAAGGGCTGTGAAACGATTAATCGTGATTAATCGCATTCAAAATAAAAGTTTGTGTTTACATAATATATGTGTGTAGACTGTGTATAATTATTTTGTATATATAAATACACACACATGCATGTATATATTTAAGAAAAAAGGTGTTATTTATATATATATATATATATATATATATTAGGGCTGTCAGTGCGCGATTAACGGTCTTTTTGGCCTAGAAAACTTTGTAGTTTTTTTCACATGCTTTTGCAACGACAAATGGATTTTTTGTCGTTGTGAACTGAGCTACAATTGATGGCCAGGCACACACACACAGCTGATGCGAATTCTCCGCCCCCTCGTCAATATCAGGACCTCGTCAGTATTTCTTTCACCCTTTTATTGATGGACAGTGTTACATTGTGTGAGAGATTATTTGCTCCAAGTGAGAATGTTAGTGTGAAATTGAACACAGTATATGCCAATGTTGTTTTCAATAAAAAAACACATGCACAAAGCAAGCCGATCCACTTTTCCATGTTGATAAGAGCATTAAAATGAAAAAAAAGAATGGGACAAAAACTAATCAAGAGACATTTAGAATAGATAAAAATGTGCGATTAATTGCGATTTATCGCGAGTTAACTATGACATTAATGCGATTAATCGCGATTACATATTTTAATCGTTTGACAGCACTAATATATATATATATATACAGTATATACATGCAAATATTTCTTAAATATATACATGCATGTGTGTGTATTTATATACTAAATAATTATACACAGTCACACATATATTATGTAAATCGCGATTAATTGTTTCACAGCCCTAATTTACTCATCCTCAAGTTCTTCCAAACCTGTATGAATTTCTTTCTTCGGCCGAACACAAAAGAAGATTTTTTTGAAGAATGTCAGTAACCAAACTGTTGATGGGCCAGATTGACTTCCATAGTATGGGAAAAAAATGCTACTACGCAAGTTTGGAACAACTTGAGGATGAGTATGACAGAATTTTCATTTTTGGGTGAACTATCCCTTAACTTAATGTACATTATAATTGTCCCAGTGGTCATGAATATTAAAACTACAGAACCGTAGCTGCTCGTCTGTGGCTTGTAGGTGCCCAGGTCAACTGCGCCGTTCATGAATCCAAAGTTGGTTCCTCCATGAAACATGTAAAAGTTGATGGAGATGCCACGACCCAGAAGCTCTCGCACTACAGAGATCATTTCTGTCATAACAGACAAAAGCAGACAAAAAAGTAAGTTTACAGTAGATACAGATTTAAAGGCAGTGCTTATTCTAGGTGGTTTGTTCCCTCTGCCTTGGTAGACCGTCTGTGTCCATGTCTACATGCCCACTTTGATGAGGCAGATCCTATACCTTGCGCAGTGAAAACATGATGAGGTTCTCCCCAGACATCAAACCACCCGGACCAATACTCCATCACCATCAGCGGCTTCTTCGGCTGCAGCACAGAAAATGCTCTCAGACATGTTCAGATCTCTGTTGTGCTGCCTATATGTTGTGGGTTAGTTTTATAACCTGTTGCTGCACAACTAATTTAGTATTTTATATAATCATGTACTATTTGTAGGTATTTCATTGTTCATTAAGCCATATTTCTTTATCATGCAACATCTTCATAAAGTATAGGAGGTTTTGCTTCGGCTGTAAGAATTATAGCAGATTTAAATGCAGATACGGTCATTTTAACAAAGTAAATCGATGAATACAATTCAAAATGTGAAAACATTCTAAAATACTGACCTGCAATTCTGCTAAATGCTGTACATCACCATTTGACAATCTCTGCAGGTTCACTGTCTGCAAGACTTTTAGAAGAAGTGAGAACAATTCAATTTAATCTGTGGAAGAGGAACTTTACTTAGCCTACACCACTGTTGAAAGTTGAGGGTCAGTAAGATTTCTTTTTTTTAAATAAATTTATCAGCAAGGATGCATTAAATTGTTCAAAATAGTTCTTTTACATTGTATATAGAACAGTTTATTTGAAATTGATTTTTGTAACAGTTTATAAATAATAATACGGGTTTCCACAGAAATATTAAGCAGCATAACTGTTTCCAACATTGATAGTAATTAGAAATGTTTCTTGAGCACCAAATCACATTTCTGAAGGATCATGTGACACTGAAGACTGGAGTAATGATGCTGAAAATTCAGCTTTGCATCACAGGAATAAATCACATTTTAAAATATATTACAATAGAAAACATTTTACTTTTACAAATCTCTCTCACCCCAAACTAATGAACAGTAGAGTAAACAAAATGAAATGATTCCAATATCGCATTGATTATAAATATCACATTATTAAAAAGCAGTGAGAACACTAAATTAATTAATGGATATATAACCGTTACCTCCATCCACCCTTCCACATTTTAATCCTTCATGGTTATCTGATGTCATAAGAAACTCAGAGATTCCCCGGGACAGTAGCGCCTGTTGAAGTTCAAAACAAACTATGTATAAAAGAAATGGATTAACATATTGCAGAGTAAAAGATAATGATTTCATTTCATTCCATACCTCTTTGATGAACGACAGGTATTGCTCATCCTTCGCATATGAACCATATTCATTCTCTACTTGAACAGCAATAACAGGGCCTCCATTCTTAAACTGGAGAGCAATGGAGGCAGTTTCAATACAATAATTAACAATTACATTTATTTAATAATTTTCACCAAAAAAAAAAAAGGGAATAAAAGGCACCTGTAGGGGTGTAATTCTCGGAATCAGATTATCAAAGTACGAGTTCACAGCACTTGTGAAACCAGAGTAGGTCGTTCTTAGTTTCATTTTCTTATCTTGCAGCAGCCAGCTAATAAAAAAATAAAAAAAAGTATTACTAACACAAACCTGTGATATTAAACCTCTGGTGCAGTTCTTTTTTTTAATCATTTTTCAAAAAAAAATTATTATTATTTTTTTTTAGAAATGTTTTAACTTCATCGGAATGGTATACAGAACTTGGTAAAGGTTTTGGCACTTGCTGTGTGAACACACACACACAAAAGTAAAGTGTGTTTGACAAATATATGACATATTTCAAATATGATATTTATAAAATATTTCATATTTCAATCTTTTTTCACTTCAGCAATAATCTGCCAAGAGTCTTCTTTTTAAAAAAGAGACCAAACTTAAGTCTGTTCTCCAAAGCATTAAAGATTTATGACTGTTTAGTTGAAAATGTTCGGGTCCATGCTCAAAAAGTGAATAAATGGATTATAACTACTGCATAAATATACTGTAATTTAGTACCATAAAGTCCCCTTAAAATACAAAATATTAAATAAAAAATATTATCGAACTAAACATATATACAATCATTTCACTGAAATAAAATAAAAAATGCGGTCATTTTTAACAAGCACGAGAACAGTACCAAAAGACAAAAGCAAACAAGAAAAGATGAACACACATTCACCACACACACACAAATAATTATTATTTTCATAACACAGGTGATGCACTAACCTTGGTAAACCGCCCAGATCCCACTCGGCACATATATATGGCCCTGGACGCAGAATCACCCAGAGGCCTAATTCCCCTGCGAGACGAATGTACTCCCTTTAAACAAGCAAGAGTTTGATAAACTGATGAGTACACTGGTGAAAACAGAACATGACATGTTTATTGCTGAGGCAAGCATCACTGTTGCTCATACATGTCTGTGAGAGTTTTCAAACCCCAGGGAAAAAATTTAAATTTGTAATCCATGAGGATCAAAATATCAGATATCTGATTTGGTACAGTAACCACTCAGAACTCAGGCAACCCTCCAAGCATCTCTAAGCCAAATTTTGTCACTAATAATTTCTTCTTGTTCTTAAAGTTCTTATAGGTCACACTTTATAGTACTACTAGCCTATGTACTTACATCAAAACAAAAATTCTTAGGTACAAAACCAAAAAAAAATTCTGGTAGTGATTCGGGATGGGTTCAGTTGGGTACAGGTTTGGTGGTATGGTTAGGTTTAAGGGTGGGTTAAGATGTAAGGGAAGGATCAACAGTACAATTATAGATTATTAATTACAGCTGTAATTACATGCAGGTATTAAATATAAGTACAATGTGAAAAAAAATATTGTGCACAATAAGTGCATTGTAGCAAACTATTAATCTAAATGTAGGTTGACAGTAGTTAAAGACACTTGATATAAAATAGGAACCCCACCCCAAAAAAAGAAAAAGAAACATCACTTACTCCAAATCCAGCTGCTCCTGAAACAGATAAACTCCTCTTTCAGGTTCATGCAGATTCCATGGCACATACCTGACAGACAGAACGAATAAGACTCTTCAAGATGATTTTGAGAGGACAAATAAACTGTCCTTGAACCCCTGTCATGGTCTTACGTAGTGAGAGTATTGAGACCACAGGCCTTCAGTTTCAGCAGCCGGTCTCTCCAGTGTGCCCTGTGGACCCGGAAGTAATGAATGGAGCCTCCCAGGATCAGAAATGGTGCTCCCCCTAAAGTGAAGTGGGTCGAGTCTGCCCTGAGTCCCTCTCTTTCTGACATTCTCTAAAAAAGGACAACAACAAGATTTTTTTTTTTTTAATTACAGAATATTTTATATATTCAGTACCTATGTTTACCTGTGTTGAAAACAACAACATTTTGGTGCAGTTACTGCATTTTGACCCTAATATAATTTTTTTTTTGTAAACAGCAATGTTCTCTCTTTTCCTAAAAGCACATTCTCCCTGTTTGTTGCTGTAAAGTTTGGCCCCTCTGTTCAATAAGAGTTATAAGTAGAAGAAGTAGTAGTGGTAGTGGTAGTAATATAGTCCCTTGTGAAAAAAGTGTGCACTGGAATTGCTTAAGTGTCTAAACTGGAATTTCATCATTTCAAAAGTGTAGTTACAAATACATTTCCATAAGTTTCCATAGAAATTTATGTTTTCTAATTTATAAAGCATATTTTAGTTTACCATTAATATTTGTCGGTACATTCGGCGCAGTTTAACACTAAGACAACAGAAGTAATAATGAAATTACATATAAAGATGTACTTAAGTTCAACTGATTGGATTTATTATAAATTTCAACTACGATACATTTTAACTTAATTGTAAATAACATGCAATTAAGTGTCTGAAAACATTGCATTTAATTCATATCATTTTAAAGCATATTATTTCAAGAACTCTTTTAAAATGTTTGCTTTTAAATAGGGTTAGTACTAATGTTATTATAGCACTGAGCAATGAGCCTTTAATTAAATAACATACACTACAGATAACAAGACACATGTACAAATGACATATTAGCCAAACTAGGAGTCTTACCTTAAATTAAAATAAATAATAAATCATACAACGCAATTGCACTGGCTGTTATTAAGAGAGGAGCAGAAATCAAAGCTGTGGCCACTGTACCAGCTGGAGCAAAGGGAAATCAATGAAGCAATGTCCAGAATGCACTGATACAAAGAGAACAATGCAAGCTTTGTTTCGAGGAGCAAACAAACATAGGTTCAAGGTTCAATGTCACATTATTTGTCATGTGTTGCAATTTAGTGAAATGGTTTTCCTCTAGGTTATCGCCTACAATGCAACAATACCAACAAGTTAAAAACGAATAAATTACATATATATATATATAATTTATTCATTTTTAACTTATATATATATATATATATATATAACAAATATGAATATAAAATAAAATCAGTATATGATAATGTCCGTGTATGTAATGTATGTATTTTTATACATAGCTTAAAAGTTCACTCATCAAGTGTCCTCATTCAATAGCCAGATTGCCTGAGGATAAAAAATTCATCTCAGTCTCTCTGTATTGCTTCTCAGGGTCCAGTAATGCTTCCCTGATGGGAGCAATGACAATAGGCTGTGTCCAGGATGATAAAAAAGGGTGCAAAAAATAAAAAATCCAGTGACAAATAGAGGAATATAGCCCTGTAGAATTTGAAGCTTTTTGCAGAGGTGTAAGGGGACAACACTGTTAAAAGCAGAGCTAATCCACGAAAAGCATGATCCCTTTCCTCTGATCCAGATGTGAAAGAGCAGAGTGTAATATGTAGTTAATAGCGTCATCTGTAGACCTATTAGGCCTATCTGCAAACTCTAAAGGGTCCAGACCACTAGGGAGAGAGTGCAATTTTTCAAAGCACTTCATCACTATAGAAGTGAGTGCCACAGGACGATAATCGTTCAGAAGCAGGAAAAGGGGTTTTAGGGACCGGGATGATAATTGAGGACTTAAATCTTGTGGGAACAACACCCTGATTAAGAGAAAGATTAAACATAGTTGTAAAAACTGGTGCTGATTGATAAGCACAGACTTTTAATACGCATCCATGGATATTGTCTGGTCCACATGCTTTCCTGATGTAACTTTATAAAGCTCCTTTCTTACATTCATTTCAGTAATGACCAGATCTTCCTTTCCCCTAACAAAACCTAATATCTCATCATTATGGTTTTCCTCATCTGTATTAATGTTGCTAACCTCAAATTGTGAATCAAAGTCATTACCTAAGGAAGCATTTTCCATTATTTATACATACACAACATAGTTTGCTGTTGTGGTGGTTTGGGGTGGAAGACTAAATATAAGCATATTATTATCCATGACCATGAGAGTCCAATGTTTAATAGTTTTGTAAAAGAAAAGTTATTTAATTTTTTTTATCCACTCTTTGAACAAATTACTTTTGCTACATTGACCACATGCTGCCACCATGTGGTGTTAAACCACATCTCACAAACATAAAGCAGCCTGAAGAGCAGAAATGTCAAGATGTTCACAAATTCAACGACTGTTTTAAATAACCAAAACAAAAACGGTCTAAAAAGCAAACATTTCCTTACTTTACATAACAACAGAATTGATCACGATCACTCATAATTCTGAATTTGACTTATAAATTCACTTAGAAAGTCAATCTGTAAATCATTGAAACTTTTTTCCCTGCTCAGAAACAGACAGAAAACTGACTTGATTGGTCTTAGTTTGCTAAATGTAGATTCAACCTTTTAAAAAAACGTAAGTAAATAATAGTCGCTGGAAGACGCTTCCCATTATAACATTAACCTAAAAATAGTACAAATTCCATGGACATTTTATGTATCAACTACCGTTGAATAGGCTTGACGATCCAGTTTCACTCGATGTGTTTACGTTCCTTTTGTAACAGGAAGTCAGGGCGGGACATAACGAAAGGCTTTTTTAATGGCCAAGGCGTTTAGCTTGCGTCTTACATTTTATTTAAGCACCGTAAACATTTAACCATTTTACATTATCTTCTTTTATTTTACCGAAGTTTATGAGATTCTGTGTCAGCTATAGCCCTGCTTCGTTTCCCACTCACTCGTCTGTGCTGCTGAGCGACATACGAAATATCACATTCACGAAAAAACAACAACCCCATTTTAAAATATTGGTTGACAGTCAAATAATGGTCAAATAATGGAAACGTCGGTCTGTTTATATTCCTAGCACAGAGAGAGAGAATACTTCAGTCATTTCGTATTGCATGTCACCTCTAATCAATTACAGAAATTAGTTGGCTATATTGTTTATTCTTACGCTGCCGCACGTGTAACTTTTTTATTTAGAAAAAAAGAAAACGAGTTTCTGCAGCATCTGCTCCATTGCAAACCGTGCTGCTGTAGTTCCCTATCAAGGCTACGGAACTCGACATTACGGATGTCGTATATGGGAACTCCTCTCATCCTTCACTTCCGCTGAAATCTTATAGGCTAACGCCAGCAGAGCTGGCCAATTGACGCAAATATGCAAATACTGAACTTCGTAGCAGTAATAAGCAAGTGCAGCGTCAATTCCCTTCAGAATCTCTCTCTTCACGCTCAAATCGTGTGCTAGAAAGCTGATACTACACTACAACTTGGATTATTTCGCCGTCGTTGAAGTTGCGCCGAGATACTTGCACTGTCTCCTGCATCCGATGGCAACTAACTGCAACTTGTGCTCGGGCCACATCTTGCCCCCCGACACGCACCTGTTCTGCGTCGCGTGTATGGGGCTGGCCCACGCCGAGTCAGCCCTCATGGACCACTGCGCGGACATGTCTCTTCGAGCTCTCAAAGCCAGGAGAGAAGAGGCTCGCGCAGCAGCGGGGATCGGGCCTACCGCCGCCACTGAGCCGCTGGTAGCCCCCCCCAACGACGGAGTCGAGGTTCGTCCCCCGGTGAGCTTTCCCGATCCCACCTTTCAGCCCCCTCGCGAGGTTGCTGACTTCGTTTCCTTCGGGGCGAGTGAGGAAGACGACTCCATGTCTCTGTCTGCCTCCGAGAACGACTGGGGTGCGGAGCGGGCCGCATCGCGGACGGCCGCGGAGCAAGAGACCCCGGCGGACCTGCAGGACGAGCTCTTCCGTATCCTCTCGAAGGCCGTCGAGGAACTGGACCTGTCGTGGAAGGCTCCCGACGAACCCTTTAAAGAGCAAACTGGATACGTGGTTCCTCCAATCGAGCCGCCGTCAGGCTGCTTCGAAAAGAGGAACACCGTTTTTTCCTGACGTGCATGAGCACGTGGTAAAGTCGTGGGTGGCCCCGCAATCGGCGCGCACCCTCACTTCCACCCAAGCCATGTTTGCCCCCGTGGACGAGGCGGGGGACCACGGCTACCTCCGCATCCCCCCCGTCGAGGAGACCGTCGCCGCGCACCTCTGCCCGTCGGCTCCCGCCCTGGGCTCGGATCGCAGCCTGCCGTCCCGAGCCTGCAGATTTACGGCCCACCAAGCGAACAAGGCCTACGGTGCCGCGGGGGAGGCGGTTTCTGCGTTGCATGCCATGGCCGTTCTCCAAGTGCTGCAGGCTAAGCAACTCAAGTCTCTGGATGACGCCGCCTCTATCGACGCTGACGCCATCCGAGATCTCCGTTCGGCCACGGACCTCACGCTCCTGGCCACGAAGCGTTCGGCCCAAGCAATTGGCCGTTTGATGGGGTTCCTGGTGGTCCTCCACAGACACCTGTGGCTCACCCTGTCGGACGTACAGGAGGCCGATAGGAAGACGCTGCTGAACGCACCGATCTCCCCTGCAGGCCTGTTCGGAGACGCCGTGGAGAAAGTCACGGAGCGTTACTCCGAGACGCAGAAGAAAGCGAAAGCCATGAGCCACGTGATTCCTCGGAGGGCGCTGCCGCCGCCGCAGCCGCGCGCAGAAAGCCCCCTGCGAGGCCTAAGCAGTCGTCCTGACCGCTCGGGCAAGAGGAGAAGAGCGCACCAGGTCGGCCCCGCGTCCAAGCGGCGCGCTCTAATGCACTTGGTCCCTCGGCGTTCTGCGAGCGACGCGTGCAGTTGTTTTGTGAATGTTGTCAACGTTGTTTCTTGTTCAAAAATAAAGCAGATCACTACTTCACAAACAGAGCTTTTTTCTCCTCTTGCACCACACACTGTGTTACCCGCCCTGCCTTCGAGCAGCGCAGAGTCACGGTCAATAAATATTCCCAGCCCTCACATAGCGGCGATGACCGCAGCGGCGATGACCGCAGGTTTAGATCAGCCCACACTCAGTCGTTTTCAGGCAGCGTGGGAAGCTATTCCGGGCATTTCGCCGTGGGTGTTGAATATAATTCGGCGCGGATACACACTTCAGTTCAAACGCAGACCACCTCGCTTCCGCGGCGTAATTCAGTCATTAAATTTGCCCCAAAACGCTCACGTGCTGAGGCAAGAAGTGTGCAACTTGCTCGAAAAAAAGGCTATAGAACCGGTTCCCCCGAAAGAGTGGGAGGACGGATTCTACAGCCGCTACTTAGTTGTACCGAAGAAAGGAGGGGGTCTCCGCCCCATTCTGGATCTGAGACCGGTCAACAGAACGCTTCACAAGCGCGCCTTTATTTTCTAGTACCAAAGAAGGACGGAGGTATGCGCCCTGTTTTGGATCTGAGATTACTGAACAAAGCGCTCGCGAATCGCGCGTTCAAAATGATATGTGAAGCAGATCCTCGCGCGAATTCAGCCCGACGATTACTTCATTGCAGTGGATCTAAAGGATGCTTACTTCCACATTCAGATAGCCCCGCATCACAGGCGCTTCCTTCGGTTTGCATTCGATGGTGTGGCATACCAGTTCAAAGTGTTGCCGTTCGGGCTGGCCCTGGCCCCCCGCGTATTTACAATGTGCATGAATGCAGCGCTTGCTCCCCTGAAGCTCAGTGAAATGCGCATTCTGAACTATCTCGACGACTGGTTAGTCATCGCACGGTCGGAGAGTATCCTGGGGGAACACAAACAAAGACTCCTCGCCCACCTGACAGGTTTGGGTCTGTCTGTGAACATGCAGAAGAGCGCGCTTCAACCGTGCCAGTCCATCACATTCCTCGGTATGGTGCTGGACTCACGCACTATGATTGCAAAGCTGTCAGAGTCGAGAATCCAGTCGATTCAGAATACGTTAGCCCTATTCGTTCAAGGCAGAGCTATCCCCTTAAAAACGTTTCAGAGGCTACTCGGTCTGATGGCGGCTGCAGCCTCCGTCTGCAGACTGGGCTTATTGCACATGAGACCACTTCAACACTGGTTACACAGACGCGTACAGCCGCGGGCGTGGAGAGCGGGAACGGAACGCCTCATCGTGACGCGTTCGTGTCTGGAGACTAGCGCCTTGGTTCGACACGACCATGTTCGAGCAGGGGGCTGCTTTGGGCAGAGTGGTCAGACGCGTAGTGGTCACTACGGATGCGTCACTGTCAGGCTGGGGAGCCCTCTGCGATGGCAGACCGGCATTTGGTACGTGGACAGGAGACCAGACGCGCTGGCATATAAACTGCTTGGAGATGGAAGCGGTTCGTCTAGCGCTGCAGGTTTTCCTCCCGTTTGTGAAAGACCGTCATGTTCTTATCGGGACGGACAACACAGCGGTGGTGGCGTACATAAATCGCCAGGGAGGTTTGTGTTCGCGATCCCTTCAGGGGCTAGCGAGACGGCTGTTATTATGGACAGAGTACTACATTCGATTCGAGCAGTGCATGTGCCGGGCAGTTTGAATTACGGCGCGGACATGCTGTCCAGGGATGGCATTGTGCACGGGGAGTGGAGGCTTCATCCGCAGATGGTAAACATGATCTGGAATCTGTTTGGCAAAGCGGAGATCGACCTCTTTGCATCACAGGAGAACGCCCACTGCCCACTGTACTTTGCATTGACGACAGCCACTCTAGAGGGAGACGCACTGTCGAGCCGCTGGCCGAAGGGTCGAAAGTATGCTTTTCCTCCGATCAAACTAGGTGCTGCAAAAGATCAGGGAGGAGAGATGTGTGTTGGTTCTGGTAGCGCCCAAATGGCCCAACCAGTCGTGGTTCCCGGAGCTAGTGAACATGGCGCGTTTTCCCCCGTGGCGGATACCGCCGAGAAGAGACCTCCTATCTCAGGCGAAGGGCACGATATGGCACCCCAACCCGGAGCTGTGGGACCTGCATGTGTGGCAGATCAGCTCGGAGTATCACAGAGAGTGCTGCAGACAATAGCAGAGGCTAGAGCCCCTTCGACGAGGCGCTTTTACGCTCAGAAGTGGAAAGTATTCGCTAACTGGTGTGTTGACAAGAAGGAGGACCCCAGGAATTGCGATATTTCCATTATTTTGACCTTCCTACAGGAACGTCTGGATGTTGGCAGTTCGCCATCTACACTGAAAGTTTACGTAGCCGCTATTGCTGCTTTTCGTGATGTGTTGGATGGCCATTCAGTGGGGAAACACCCTTTGATAACGAGTTTCCTTCGGGGAGCGAGGCGGCTTTCCCCTCCCCCCTCGCCTTCGTCAGATGCCGGTCTGGGACCTGTCGTTAGTGCTTAGTGCGCTGTCTGACCCACCTTTCGAACCAGCTGAGTCTAGCGACATTAAAGTACTCTCGTTCAAGACGGCTTTTCTGTTCGCGCTAGCCTGCGGGAAACGGGTGGGGGACTTGCATGCCCTGTCAGTAAACAGTGCATGTATGCAGTTTGGACCGGACGATTGCATGGTCAGACTTTTGCCTAAGCGCGGATATTCGCCTAAAGTGCTCTCAACGCCGTTTAGAGCCCAGGTGGTTACAATTCCAGCATTTTGCCCCGATGAAGACAGTGTCCCAGTGTCTCAGAAGCATGCTTTGTGCCCCGTGCGTGCCCTGCGTGCTTATGTGAACAGAACTAGTCATTTTCGAACTTCAGAGCAGCTCTTCGTCTGCTACGCGGGTGCCAAGAAAGGCGCCGTGCTGTCGAAACAGAGGCTATCACACTGGATAGTGGAGGCTGTGCGACTGGCTTATGCTTCTCGGGGAGCTGTTTGCCCTATAGGGGTGCACGCCCACTCCACTAGGAGTTTGGCGTCATCATGGGCATGGGCGAAAGGGATGTCTATTCAGGACATTTGTTTTGCGGCAGGCTGGTCGTCTCGTAATACGTTTGCGAGATTCTACAACTTGAATATTCCTTCATTCGCACCACATGTACTGTCAGTGCAGGGAGAGGGAGCTGAGCTGTCATTGGACTAGACTGCAGACACGCCCCGGCTGGCGCGCGCTCTAGCTGCAGTTTCGACCAAGTCTGGCAGACAGTGCAAGTTATTAGCAATAGCTATCATGCTCACTATATTTGTGTTCCTTTTTTACGCCCGCATTCATAAGCCGGCAGTGTATTCATAAGCACCAATCACATTGCTGCAATCCCCATTCACTTCAGTTCAGCATTGCTCAACTATGTGGGAGGGGCTACGTTGATGCGGGTGTCGACTTGGCTCTGTGCCTATAGGGGTTTCAACCAGGTCTGGTGCCTGATCCAGAGCTGTCTGTGTGAGGTAAGGACTAGTGCTGTGCTACTTAGCTCGTTGTGAGTTGGGCAGACTTTTCCCACGCGGCGGGGGTTTTATTGTTCCCCATACGTAATGTCGAGAGACTGACTCGATAAGGGAACGTCTCTGGTTACTCACGTAACCGTAGTTCCCTGAGAGGAGGGAACGAGTGGGAAAGACTTACAGTCTCTTTACTCTCGTTTAGCTAAGATTCTGAGGTTTTTGGCGCCCGCCGTCACCTATATTGAGGAGTGTCAGCCAATCAGGTGATGGCGGGATCGCCATTGGCTATTTGCAAGCAAAAGAGTTATTCAAATCAGACTTCATAATTCGAGGAGAAATGGATTTCCCCATACGTAATGTCTCGTTCCCTCTTCTCAGGGAACTACGGTTACGTGAGTAACCAGAGACGTTTTCACAGCATAAATTCATGTTTTTACAGGTTGGTCCCATGGACTTTTATTGTATTTTTCGATAGGTTCCGAGTGCCTGACAACTGTGAGGGGGGTGAATTTTTTTCTAACTCGGTAGTTTAGATCATATTTAGATATAAAATGTATGACAAATAAGCGCGTGATTGACAGCTGATAACGGGCTGCGCCGAGTGGAATTCCTGAAATTTGACGTCTCGGCCATGATCTGACACAACACATCATACCACCTCTGTATCCTTTCTGAACATTTTTATTTGAAATATCGTAAGATTTTCCAAGATGGCACCGCCCATACCCCCCATAAACAGCCTCAAAACCGTTCTTCAGAAAGTCATTGGGTGACGTCACAGACGCTTTGTCCATATTTTTTACAGTCTATGGGTGCAATTAGAGAATTGAGATGTCCTTCAAGATGGCTGAGCTCGATTGGTTTCCGGGTCATAGGATGGAGGACGGAGGAGCGAGGAGACGAGGAGGGATATTGAGAAGCATCCATAAACGCGCTGCAAATAACACAGAGCACAACGGAAATGTTTCAAGGGGAACCAAATAAGTGACGAACCCGGCTGGGACGTGCTGGCATCAAGGGGGTAATCCATCAGACGGAAGTTGAAGCCTCGCGGGAGCCGCCATTGTAGCAGACCATCACCTGCTGTTAGCATCCCATTGACTCCCATTCATTTTGGCGTCACTTTGACAGCGAATAACTTTACATCTGAGGCGTTTAAAGACTCCATTTGTCCATGATTTATTTCTAGAAAAACACGACAATGTATAAAAGGCTCCATTACCTTGTATCTTACGTTATGGCCCCGTAGAAGCAGTTTTTTTTTTTTAAATAGGCTAAAGATTGCGTCATAACCACGGGACTTTCTGTCGCATAATAGAGACATTACCGTATAGACAGGAGGAGAAGCTCGCAGGCAATCTTTTACTGTCTATGAGGCAATCGGGGGGACATGGAGGCACAAAGTCAAGGTAGGAGCCCATAAATAGAGAGTCCATAAAAGCAATGGGACAAAATATTTCAACAAAGTTTTTGAGGAATTAGGTGATTCAGATTTGTCTTGGCACAGCTACTAGAAGATTTACAACTGTCAGACTGTCGTCAAGCTCAGTTTGAGCCTGCGCAGTCGCTCAGACATCAGACAGGAAGTGCAATAATCGGGCTTCAGTCTTCTCCGTTGAAATCAACGGGGTCGCTCTGTCCATTTCTTTTACTGTCTATGGCTGGCATAGATATCCATAAATCTATGCGTGCTGGGGCTTACAGCTTAAAATTATACTTTATTTATTTATTTATTTATTTGTTTGTGCAAAACATACAGAGATTACATTTTTTTATGACATACAACTTGTATACAATGTACAAAATGTATTAACAATATGTTCAATGTCATCAGAATACAAATGAGAAAAGAACAATGAGCTGGAAACTAAAATAAATAAAGAAAAAAGATAAAGAAGAAAAACATGAAGGAAAGATATTTATCTATAGATCAGTTACACTGTACAAATTGTTTCATGTTATTACATTTTCATAAAGAAAAGTTTCGTAAGAAATGTTAGGTAATGTGGGTCCAAAATTTTAAAGTTGAGACAGATATATAACGCATATTTTAAAAGCCTTTTTTGTAAACTAAAAATAAAAATGTATTTGCATACGTTATGTTAACAGCATCATATTTCTGTCGTAAGACCAGCTGATGGACACCGTGCTGCGTTGTCATGGGAACATCCCAGGTGAAAATAATGAGGAAATTACGTTGTCTTTAGTTGCTCCCTTCATCAAGTGCGCTCCACACGGCTGCCTAACAGCACACTAGAGCCTTGCTCACTCCAAAAGGGATCTGCAATCTGCCCTTCGAAGGGAGTATGGCATAGGGAAGCTCACGAGCAATAAGCACGTCTCAGCTTCGTCACTTATTTGGTTCCCCTGGAAACATTTCCGTTGTGGTCTGTGTTATTTGCAGCGCGTTTTCTGTATTTGGTTGTGTTGTGAACTTTTGCAGCGCGTTTTCTTATTTGGAGCACACGTGTGTTGTGAAACTGATTAAGATGTTTTTTTTTAATTTGCAGGTGTTTTTTTCTATTTGCACGTGTGTTTTTCTATTTGCACGTGTGTTTTTCTATTTGCATGTGTTTTTTTCTATTTGCATGCGTTTTTTTCTATTTGCACGCGTTTTTCTCTATTTGCATGTGTTTGCTTCAGTTGCAGCGCGTTGAGCTGTCTCGGCCACCGTAAATAATGGCCAATAATTTGAGTAAAAATACGGTGCCAGACAACATAAAAAAATTATAAATATTAAATGAATAATTGATAACGTATCAAAAACCATGTATTTTAAAAAGTTTTTAAAGTGTTTCTGATACAGTTAAACGGTTAAATAATTCTCACACTGATCTACGCAGCCCCTGTGCGACTCTCCATAGCAAATTAACGACTTCTGGTCCAAGGCTGTCGTTTATCATGTGCAATGGAAAGGTGGCTTTAGTTATGATAAAAGCATTCGTGAGAGTGCAGAAATCGAGTAGCAATGACTCAAAATGTCTGTGATCGGCTACCATGCTCATTACTGGGACCTTTCAAGCCACAATCTAAATATAATTCCATAGATCACTTTTTTGAACACTTTTCACCTTGAGAGCTGTAATAGTAAAAAGTGCTAAAAGTTTTAAAAGAGACTTCCACATGTAATTCTTGGCTATGTAAATTGCAAAGATGTTAGTAAATCACAGCAGTGGGTGTTTACACTGAAGTCTCACAGCAGACACGCCCCTTCAAATAGAGCGTTCAAATCAGTGTTGTCAGATTGGATGGGTAAAATTGATGACGATTCCAAGCAATCTTTTGATCGGGGATGCTTGCAAACATACTTGCGGGCAACACCTGATCCATTAATACATATACTGCGTTAGATTAAGCTGGGAAGGGTCAGCACTTGCATATTGTTGTCCTATTGTTAGTTTCACTGCTTCTATGCACTACTTGCACAAAACTACTTCCGCGTTCTACTTATTACATATCGGGAGTTTCCGGTTAGAGTGTTCATCGCACGTCCATACATGAGAATGCAGATTATCACTACGTTTTATGGATGCCAATTGATTAAAACAATGAATAATGATCTCTGTATTAATTATCTTGAGCCTGCTGAAATGTTCCTATAAATATATTTTCTTTCCAACTGTTACATTCTGAATAATAAATATATATTTATTCACTAACCTGCAGCAGTCCTATGTCTTCTCATTAACAGTATTACATTGACAGTCAACTTCTTTGAATATTAATTAAGCATTTTGGGCATGAACATGTAAATAGTGAAACGATTGACATTGAAAAATGACACTGAATGATTACAATATTTAATCCAAATAAATAAATGTTCGTGGTTCGTACTGATGTTATTCATCTGTTCTCACACATTTCAGCGTCGCGGTCACTAGTTTAGACGAACACTGACACCCTGTGGTGAAATAATGGCGTATTTTTAACAGCCGCAGCTTTCTCAGATTGGCTTGGATTGGATAAAACTTCATGTTCCGATGAGTTTTGACAATTCTGCACACAGTAAACATCAGATCATCCCTTCTTCTGTCAATAAAAAAGTCCAAAATATAAAATATTATTATAGACACTTTTTTTAGTTGGCGTTTGTTCAACTCATTGACCACAGTACATTGAAAGTAAACATAACCGGAAATAAGTGATATGTATTGTTTCCAAACGGAAGTGCGTCACGAAGTTCAGTGCAAGTGGTCCATTGTTCTCATTTGTAAGTGGCTTTGGAGAAAAGCGTCTGCTATAAATGTAATGTAACTACTGACCAGGCTGCTTAAGAACCAGACCTGAGATTTCAGCTTCTCCAAGTGGTGATTCACAGAAAGAACAGATGGAACAACAGAGCTGAGGGTGACCATCTTCTCCCCCTGTGTCAAATCTGTTGCCACTGCCTTGATGTGAACAATAGCTCCTTCTGTCCAGACTTGTCCAGAACACAATAGAATCCTGGATGATCGCATTCAATTACTTCAATAACAGCGGAGACCACCACGGCGGAGCAGGCGGAGTGGACTCGTGGGCTGAAGCGGGCTCTGCAGTGGACTCATGGTTGCAAGGTTATTTTCATAAACGAAAACTGAAACCAAGACTAAAAAGATTGGTCAAAAAACCAACTGAAATAAAATAAAAATGTCATAATAAATGAAAAACGAAACGAAACAAACAACTCTTACTGAAAAACTAACAACAATTATCCTCTTATTAGCTGCTGTTATTATCGGTTTTTACAAAACATTTACTGCAAATAATATTATCCATGTGCAGACATTTCCCCAATGTAGGAAATACTAAGACAACACACCCTCACTCTCACACTCAGGGCCTTTCCAAATACCCACACACTTACATGACGTATTTCCTGTATTTGACTCAAGTGTTAAAATAGGCAGGAAGACTATAAGTGTGTGTAGAACTTTTGATTACCCAATGGGACAAAAATGCAAATGTTTACGGAGATTTTTTTTTATTTTCAATACTTTGTATTTTTTAAAGAAACTTCTAAATGTCTGGTCAGTAGTCCCTATGTAAAAGAAGACACAATTTAAATTTGTGGTGCTTTAATTAAGTGACAAAAAGCAGTTGCACATGATGTACAAAATACACATAGCCTGCTCATTTGCACCAATAAAATGACACTTTAACCATTTGTCTTACTACCAAATTACATGTAATATCTAATTTATTTAACTTAATTTGTACCAAATTACATTTAATATCTAATTAATTTAACTTATAGTGGAATGCAAGTGTGGGAATTTGGAAAGGCCCTCACTCTCACACTCATTCTAACTCTCACACTCACTCTCACACTGCCTTCACAGCAGGTTGTGTTTGCTGTAGATGACTTGAACTGTTTTGTTGATTTTTTGGATGTACACACTGCTTCATTGTAAACCAGGTAAGTTTAACAAGATTTCATCTTTAATATGAATGAGTTTATCTGAATCTCTCATAATTTTTACTCTTATGCTTTTTAAGCATTATTTGGTCCTTTGTTCAATCTCAAACCACTTTATTTTTATTATTAAGATGTCTGCACAAGAGTTGCAAACATTAAACTTTGCTGAAATTAAATCTCTTGCGTTGGTGCACTGGATGTGTAGTTAACTCTTCTAAACTATAATTGCTAAAACTGAAACTAAATGTATATAAATGTGTTTACAAAATAAACACTTAAACTAAAACTAACAAAGCCATTAATGAAACTAACTAAAACTAAACTGAAATTTATTGAAACATTTAAAACGGTATTAAAATAAAAACTAATTTAAAAATGCTAAACTATAATAACCTCAATGGGATGGAGAGCAAAGTGCGGCCCGAACACACAAAATGGCCATCGCCGTAACAGGACTTGCTTCTGATCGTCGTGACACATATACACACATAACACAGTCTTTCGCTTCCTGCATCGCTCCACAGCAAGGTTTTCTACTTTTTGTGGCCAATGTTCTGCGACACACTGTGGTGTATCTAGTCAGCCACTGAGAGAAACTGCCGAAAACTATTGTTTTCCACAATAGGCCACTATATGCATGTAATACATCCATAAAATTTACCACATCAACCAAACTAAACATGAATTCCTCATAATTACCTTCTTTATTCTCACTGTTTTTTTTGGTAAAGTAAATAATATTTAGTAATATTATAATAATTTCCCTATTTTCGTTTGATGTGTTTTGCATCCTAATTGTATCAACATATTTTCAAGGAAATAAAGGATAAAAAAAAAAAAAGGAACCTTTTTGGTCCTTCCGCCCCTGCCCAGAGTGAGATTATGAAAATGCGAAAAATCAACTAATTCAGTTCAGTTAGTTATTTTGTCTTCTATATAAATATTTTTTGAAAGTTCTCTCAGTTTTTAATGTGCACTAAACTGTGAACTTAGCTTTAAACCCTTCCTTGGTCAAGTGCAGGATTAAGCTTGATAAATATTTCACTTCTGCTTTTTGCATAAGACATTTAAGAGAAAGATTGTCATAGTAAACTCTAAATCAATTGTGTAGGTTTGGTTTGAGATGTTTGTTGTGAGAAAAATCGGGGAACTACTGTTTTCTGTGATAGATTTTCACACCAATGTAACAAAGTTTATTCACATAGTAAACACTCGTCACTTTTGCCAGGGCTGCTGGTCAGTCTCATGGAAAACTTAAAAGGTTAATACTCTCAAAAATAAAAACTGTTTGATTCATTAATTATGTTTAATTCATGTATAAATTAATTCACTCACCCTCGCCTAATGTCATTCCAAACCAGTATGACTATATTTCTTCTGTGGGACATTAAAGGAGATGTTTTGCAGAATTTCCACACTACTCTTTTCCAACATTTTATTTGATATAAAACTAATAGATGGTTTGAAATAAACAAGAATGCATTTTTTTTTCTGTAGTCATCTAAAAGTGTTAAAAGCATGGACTGTTTTTCTCTGCAAATTTTTTTACTTCATCAAATTTTCTTGGTTGCATCAATGCACAATGCAAACCATAAAAAAAAAAAAGTGTGATAAAAAGAGCTAATGCTGCAAGGACCACAGCAGGGTTTGTTGTTGGGTTTTTTTTTTTTACATAATTCAAAAGCCTTTTAGCCCGGTTTCACAGACAGGGATTAAGCCAGCATTAGGCCTTAGTTCGATTAGGGCATTTAAGTGGCTTTTATAAACATGCCTCAGATAAAAACGTTACTGGTGTGGATCTTTAGACAAAACAGTAACAGTGACATATTTTAGGATATGTCAGTGCAAGTAGCTTTCAGTTAAAACAGCTCAAACGTCTATTTTAGTCTGAGATGGGCTATATTTTAACAGTTTAACATCAAGAGCAAGATCAGGGTAAAGTTTAGGTTAGACAAAAATATTAAAACAGTTAGTTGGCATATCATCAACACTGCAACAATTTGAATCTATGAATTATGAATCTGCAGTATAGAAACAATAACATATTTGGCTACAATGTAACAAATTCCTCTGTATTAGGTTCATTTCATCCCATCCTGCTCTTTTCATTCATCTATGGTTTCTTGTTCTTTCTGATGTTTTCATTTCTTGGGAACTCTTAATTTTTATGTACACCATATTTAATAAAGTCCTGGCTGAAACCTTAAACATGAAATGAAATAAATGCAAAAAGCAGAAGTAAAATGTTTTTCTCATGTAAGGCGTAATCAAATATCTCGATCAGAGCTTGCAACATCTTTTGCTGATTTAAATTAGATATACCATCTATATAAAAAAATGGTGTTAGTTCATTGCAGGCTTATTCATGCTCTGGGCAGTTTCTGGTTATACACTGACTTCACCACAACTGAAGTAAAGGGCACACTTATCTGGGTCGCTGTAGTCTCATGAAAATATATTTAAGGTAAACTATCAAACGGGTTTTAAATGAGAAATGATTTAGTTGTAAACAACTGTCAAGACAAATGACTATAAAAAAGATGCTACATTTAATCTTCATTATTTCTACTCATCAGGTGATTCTCAGAATGCTTGCTGCAGATTTCCTTGTATTCAGCACCATTATATCAGGTTGGTCTTGTTTTATGTTTTCATTAAGAATATAATTGAACTAACAATGACCTCGACCTCAAAAAAAAACATAATTGGACACTAACGTCACACTTGAAAATGTCTGAAATTCATTGATCAACAAACAAATAATGCAAGAGCTTTTCTCAGAAGTAACTTCACTTTCAGAGTCACTTTGTAAATGGTATCACTTTACAATAAGGTTTCATTAGTTAGTTAACATGGACTAAGAATGAACTATACTTCTACAACATTTATTAATCTTGACTTATGTTAATTTCAACATTTACTAATACATTATTAAAATCAAAAGTTGTATTTGTTAACATTAGTTGATGCGCTGTGAACTTTTTATTAACTAACATTAACAAAGATGAATAAATACTGTAACAAATGTATTGCTCATTGTTAGTTCATGGTAGTTAATGCATGTTTATCATAAATAAACTCCTAAAATTAAAGGTTCATGGAACCAAAGATTCCAAACCTTTATTTTTAAGAGTGTATATGAAGTGTATATGTTCTATATTGTGACAACCAGAAAGTTCATTTTGAAACAAGCTTCATTGAGTGAAGTGCGTTGACTGAAAAGTGTGCTTATGCTTTTCTTTCAAATAAATGTAGGCTATATAGCCTATAATGCAGACATGTAGCATATAAATTGTTAATTGTGGCATAATTGTCAAAATATTTTTGAGGGACAATGTATGTATAGGCCTATTGATTTTTATAACATTTCATTATAGCACATTTATCTTCCAGCTGCTAATAGCATGGAAATATCGGTCCCCAAAACCCTGAACACCATCAGCGGCTCCTGCCTTTTGATTCCCTGCCAATTTGAAATTTCAAAGGAGAGCGAAAAATATCTTAACCTTTCGCCAGTGGTAACCTGGAGACGAGCAACTCTGTGGCACTTCTATGATAGAGAGTCTTTTACCGACGCTCACAGGCAGATGGAACCTCTGATAAATGTGGTGGGCGACTTACGAAAGAAAAACTGCACTTCTGTCATGATCAATCTCACCAGCCGGCATTCAGATCGCTACTTCTTCAGGTTTTCAGCAAAGGACTTTGCTGTGATTTCAACTAAAGCTGTTTATATAGATGTGTCAGGTAAGGCAGTGCAAATGTTTCATTAAGGATCGACATTACTTTTCAGTTTAAGAGGTTTGTGGCATCAAATCTTTAAAGCTGCCGTCGGCAACATTTTTTTGATCATATTCAGTGAAATCGACACTATAATCCGACAGAACAACATAAATAAAGTGGTTTTAGAAAAAAACTCGAGCTTCTAACTCCACCTGGAGCGTGTTATTTGTTTTGCAAAAATCCACAGCTCCCGGTTCATCATGTCCAATCAGCGCAGGGGGGTGTGAGATCTGACTGTCAATCACAGATCGGGCACACGCCACCCCTCGCGCACGTTACAATCACATGCACACGCCTGCAGTTCGCGCAGTAACTAAGAGTGAAGGCGGATGTATCTCGCTTTCAAAACACTAACAAATCAAGTAAGCTCATTTAGAGTATAAATGACGTTAGCAATTGCAATCTATCGGTAGATTAGCCAGGGCAGCATACCTCCAAATACTCCATGGTGTTGATGGATGCTGATTAGACGGGCGCGTTCACTGAAAATCTGGTGCACACGCACTGACGAGCATGAACTCGGTGGGAGGGTATCCGTTGATAGTGGGGGAGGGGCATGAGAGTTGTAAACATTCAAAATTTTCCCTAAGTCCACTCAATCTTCCAGACTTGCCAACTGCAGCTTTAAAAAAATGTTCAGAGTTTTACGGGGCACATAGTAGCTATATAAGCAACTTACATTTTAGGTCAAACTTTGTTACCAATTCTGTGTATTTTTGCTCCCAAAACACATAGTTGTGTTTTGTTTGTGTTGGAGCACCAAAATTGTACATAAGGGGATGGAAATCAACCCGCGGCAAAAACATTTTTTAACTGCGGCCACAGCACTTTCTCCTCGGGTCGTTTTGACCCGAAACATTAACATTTTTATAAATCGAGTGTTCATCGGAGTGGTCCAAGACCTTAGGACTTTTGTCACACTTAAACTTTGAATACACACAAAAATTGTAATCAAATCAAAATTGGTTGTAATAAAAATAGTAGGCTACCAAATCCTCCCCTCTCGGGTCAATTTGCCCCCAATAGGAATGAATGAGAAAATGGCACAATCCAGAACAAACACACACACAGATGAAGACATGAGACTATAGAACATCCCCAAAGCACACCAATCACACATGCATATACACACACACACACACATAAGAATTTCCATTAAAATGAATGGAGGATCATATAATAGGGGCAATATATGTGTTTTTGTTTTTTCAAATAAAAATCAACCAGTCACTATGCAGACTGCATACAAATGAAGTGGTTAGATTTGAAAACAGGGAGGGGAGGGGGTTACAGTAAAACCTTGAAGAATATTTATTTGAATATGCTGATTTTCATTCATAATATAAAAAACTTGTTACAGCTCCAAAAATGCTGTTATAATTTCACCATTCATTTCGCATTGGTGTGGGGTTGGGTTGTTCTGCATTGTAAATCCCTGCTGTCCACCTTACTGACTTTAATTATTGCAAATAAACCACTTCAGTATAAATACAAACCAAAAACATGCTGAAAAATAAAACTAAAAATGCCCACATATATCCAAAACAAAAATAAATATTTTGTAATGTCTAAATACAAGTCCTTCTCAAAAAATTTGCATATTGTGATAAAGTTCATTATTTTCCATAATGTAATGATAAAAATGAAACTTTCATATATTTTAGATTCATTGCACACCAACTGAAATATTTCAGGTCTTTTATTGTTTTAATACTGATGATTTTGGCATACAGCTCATGAAAACCCAAAATTCCTGTCTAAAAAAATTAGCATATTTCATCCGACCAATAAAATAAGTGTTTTTAATACAAAAAAAAGAGTCAACCTTCAAATAATTATGTTCAGTTATGCACTCAATAGTCAATACTTGGTCGGGAATCCTTTTGCAGAAATGACTGCTTCAATGCGGCGTGGCATGGAGGCAATCAGCCTGTGGCACTGCTGAGGTGTTATGGAGGCCCAGGATGCTTCGATAGCGGCCTTAAGCTCATCCAGAGTGTTGGGTCTTGCGTCTCTCAACTTTCTCTTCACAATATCCCACAGATCCTCTATGGGGTTCAGGTCAGGAGAGTTGGCAGGCCAATTGAGCACAGTAATACCATGGTCAGTAAACCATTTACCAGTGGTTTTGGCACTGTGAGCAGGTGCCAGGTCGTGCTGAAAAATGAAATCTTCATCTCCATAAAGCTTTTCAGCAGATGGAAGCATGAAGTGCTCCAAAATCTCCTGATAGCTAGCTGCATTGACCCTGCCCTTGATAAAACACAGTGCACCAACACCAGCAGCTGACATGGCACCCCAGCCCATCACTGACTGTGGGTACTTGACACTGGACTTCAGGCATTTTGGCATTTCCTTCTCCCCAGTCTTCCTCCAGACTCTGGCACCTTGATTTCCGAATGACATGCAAAACTGAGCAACAGTCCAGTGCTGCTTCTCTGTAGCCCAGGTCAGGCGCTTCTGCCACTGTTTCTGGTTCAAAAGTGGCTTGACCTAGGGAATGCGGCACCTGTAGCCCATTTCCTGCACACGCCTGTGCACGGTGGCTCTGGATGTTTCTACTCCAGACTCAGTCCACTGCTTCCGCAGGTCCCCCAAGGTCTGGAATCGGTCCTTCTCCACAATCTTCCTCAGGGTCACCTCTTCTCGTTGTGCAGCGTTTTTTGCCACACTTTTTCCTTCCCGCAGACTTCCCACTGAGGTGCCTTGATACAGCACTCTGGGAACAGCCTATTTGTTCAGAAATTTCTTCTGTCTTACCCTTTTGCTTGAGGGTGTCAATGATGCCCTTCTGGACAGCAGTCAGGTCGGCAGTCAGTTCGGCAGTCAGCAGTCGGCAGTCAGCAGCAGTCAGGTCGGCACACGTATGGAGGAGTGAGACAGCTCTCAGATTTCATCAAAAATATCTTAATTCGTGTTACGAAGATGAACGAAGGTCTTACGGGGTTGGAACAACATGAGGGTGAGTAAATACTGACAGAATTTTCATTTTTGGGTGAACTAACCCTTTAATAGCTTGTTTAGATTTTTTGAGACAGGAATTTTGGGTTTTCGTGAGCTGTGTGCCAAAATCATCAGTATTAAAACAATAAAAGACCTGAAATATTTCAGTTGGTGTGCAATGAATATGAAAGTTTAATTTTTATCATTACATTATGGAAAATAATTAACTTTATCACAATATGCTAATTTTTTGAGAAGGACCTGTATATAGTCTGCCACAAATTGACTTCAAATGGGACTTTGGGAGGGGAACAGTTCATTTCCTCCATAAAGAGCTATAAGGCCATCTTGTGGCAAGAGTCATAAAATATTACGTATATATACTATTTTTTATAGCTAATTCCTCCTCCGTGTACTCGGGTTCAAACAGATATGGCTCTGGGTCTGCTACAAAGAAGTCATAATCATCTACAAATTCCGCCATTGCAAATGATCTGCAGTTTGCTAATAGCACAGGTAGTAAAAGTCACGTTGGTTGTATTGACGGAAATAAGAGGGAGGGGGAGAGGAAGCGGGAGCCGGTAAGAGGACTTTTCACGAGTGATAATATTATTGCGCAAAGTCGAACTGCTCAAAAGCACTTGTTATGGTATTCCGCCATACAATATAGTCATCAATTTTAAACGCTTAGAAAAACACAACGTTTTATTTTGTGTCACCAGCCTAGGTCGAGTTACACTACTCGAGTAACTGTGTTTAAATAGGGAAAACGAGGAAGTGTTTGGTCACTTCTCTTTTTGGCCCATATTTAATGCACTGGGCTAAGCTAAGTGCTAACATAGTTTTGCGGCAATACAGAGCGATATAGTGCACGCACTGAGACGAGAGAGGTATGTATCAACTCGTCTTAGTTAAGGGAATAACATAGTTTAATATGAAAAACCGGTGGAGTATCCCTTTAACTTTACAAAAATACTAAACTTAAATGTATTTAAATACAAATTTCATTAAATAGTATTTTGTATTTCAAATAGGCCTAGGTATTTTCAATACATGTATCTGATATATGCCCATCCCTTACCCTTGGTTTGTTACTGAACGAATCAGCGTCTTTAAAGACTTTCCCTTGTCGTCTTATGCTGGCGTATGTTATTCACGACATGGCAAAACAAAAAGTTTTCTTTACGTCATTCACACAGACACTACCTATGTTAGCTGTTCTTAGCTGCGAACTAGAACAGACACGTCTGAGTTCTGGTTTTCCAAAAGTCTTTACCAATTGTACTGTTATCTTATCAATTAATTGAGAAATGTGTTCATATAGCGACTGTAAAAAACTGTAATATTACCTAATTACACGGTAACAAAGGGCATCTTGAAATAAACTGTAATTATTTGTAAATCGAGTTTCTATACAAATGAATACCATTACCATCACTCTTTCCCCTCTTTATATCCTGATAGATTCGTTGGCTGAGCCGTATGTGATTGTGCCGAGACTCAGGGAGGGTGAGGTGGGGAATCTGACTTGCACTGTTCCAGCGCCTTGCCCCAGTAACCCTCCAAATGTAACATGGGATCCTGCATTAGGTGGGATAACACAATGGACACAGCTGAATGCTGATGGGACACAGAATGTTTCTGCCATTTTGAACTTCGTCCCATCGTTCCACCATCATGAGCTGAAAGTGAACTGTGTTTCCATGCATCTGCTAGACAGACAGGACAAACCCCTGCTCAGCCACAAGACCGTCATCCTCAATGTGGAGTGTGAGGTTTTAACCCAACAGTTTGCAGCTTTTCTCTTTTTGTGGTCATTCTGAAAATACTCAGTTTCTTCTCTTTCTGGCCCACAGATCCTCCTAAGGAAACACAGATCTCTCTTACAGGCTGGCTTGGTAATAATGTAACCCTTAGTTGCCAAAGTAATGCCAACCCTCCAGCGGTCCACAGGTGGTTCATGAAGAAGGAAGGTATAGTGGAAGAAGTGGGTGCCTCGCGTGTGCTTTCCTTTACTGTGACCCATAATAATAGTGGGGAATACATTTGTGAGGCACAGAACCAACATGGTGCAGGGAACTCCACAATCCTACAGATCAATGTCCCAGGTCAGTCTGTGCTTGAGACTGCAGCAGGTTTCCCCAAATCCTGCCCAGGAGGGCTACTGTCCTGCAGAGTTTAGTTCAGATCCTAATCAATCTCACCTGCAATTTGTCTAGTAACTCTGCGACCTCAGCTGTGTCCCAATTCAGAGGCTGCATCCTTCAAAGGTCGCATTCGAAGCCCATTGCTTCACCACGACGAAGGCTGTCCCAATTCGAAGGCTCCTTTAGATGTGGCCTCCAAATGCGTCCTTCGTTTCCCATGAAATGAAGGATACAACTCATTGCGCGCTGGTGACGACAGATATGTTTAAAAGTGTAATTCAGCAAATTCTCTCAAAACAATCAAGTATTGAATTTCAGCTTACTCAAATATCTAATGATACAAAATGTAAAAATAGAAGAAGAAAAAAGCTCTAAAGCAGTTCAAATGTTGACCGTTCAGAGCAGTTCAAAATGCCGGGAACAAACAAACACACTTGGCACAACTCCGTTGCTGCCCCGGAAAAACAAACTGCATCCACTGTTTCCCTAACGCTGGGTTCTTTGGGAAGCTGAACAAGGTTTGTCTTTCCCTCACAACCAAAAACACTCTTCTTTGGTGATATTGTTGATTTCGTGGTATAAAAACAAAATGTCAAATCTTTCTCGAGCAACGAACGAAGCACATTGATGGGCGTTGCTCTTGCTCTGGGCTGCATTTCCCAAAAGCAAGTTTATTGTATAGAGACCATTGGTGGCAATTGTTCTACAATCAATTTAGGCGTTGGTTTTGGGAAACGCAGCCCTGGTTGATGTGTGCGCACGCTCTTGCAGGAGAAGTGCCCATACAAGGAATTCCACCCTTGATGAAATCATACAGGGCCATACTCGGAAAAATTATTTCCGAAACTTATACGAACCCTGAAGGAGTGTATTTGGCACAGAAATACTCCGTCATACGTCCAACACGTTTTTTTTTTACTTTGGCCATGTTTAGCATGAGAATCCAATTCTTTAACAGTGTAAATATGTCAGAATGCATGAAATAGTATTAGACAACCCCTTTAATATAACTTTCAAAAAAGTCCAATACAAATGTTACTGCCACTCATCAACAGCAGCTGTCACAATTGCTAGGCGTCAAGAACAATCCTCCGTAGGCTAGACCGTCCTATTTGACAACGCTCGTTCTGATCTTCGTGTCCTTTGAAGGATGCAGCCTCTGTATTGGGACACAGCTCTTGATTAGCTTGTTTAGGTGTGTTTGTTAGGGTTGGAGCTAAACTCTGCAGAGCAGTGGCTCTCTAGGACCGGATTTGAGGAACCCTGCTGTACGGATTCACCATATATTTGTACATTACTGTTTTGCTCAGTCACTTTGGCTCAATTCTCAAATGAGATTATTTGTCTCTGAATAATTAGTTTCTTGTTTTAGCAAATTACACATGTTTTGGCACATGTGCAAAAGAGGTAGTGTAGTTTTATACAATTCTAAACATGCAAAAATGAAATGAATGTGCTGTATACAATACACACAAATGTGCGTATTATTTTTCTGTGTACTATTCAGGTTTTTTCCAGTTAACTTTTACCTTCTGTTGAAATCTGATTGAAATCTGTATCTAAAAAGCTTAGTGTAATACACAATAGCATTCAGCTAGACAAATCTGTCAGTCAGTGTCACCAAAAATTAGGAAAAATTAAATTTGTATATAAACAGTGGGTTGACTACCATGGTGAAACATCTAAACATTTTGACAGTGCAGCTCACATGATGACAAAAAATTTTTCATTGTGGTGGCACTGACCAATTTAAGGACACAATAACTGAAACACGAATTAAATGCTTTGGGTGAGTTACTACATTTTACAGACATGCAGTACTCATTTACCAAAACACAGTTACAGTTTAAAGAATGTTATGACTGTTTCAAAAAAATGAGCCGAAGCGACTGAGAAAAACTATATTAGTTATGTAAACAGATGAAATGAACAGGCACAAAAGCCATGTTTGTCAGTTCTCTTTGTTTTTGCAGGCATGTCATTCACTCCTTTCCTCGCAGTTTTGGCACTGTTCTCATTGATTTTATGTGCAATTCCTATTGTTCTGATTTACAGAAGGTAGGATCCTGCTAGAAATGTAAATGATATAAAATATTTTATACATTATTTGAGATAAATGAGAATGTTTTCCCTTTTTTTTGGTATATGCAGGTCCAAAAAACCACACAGAAGTGTAAGTATCTTAATATGTTTCTCATGAGATAGATAGAGATAGATAGATAGATAGATAGATAGATAGATAGATAGATAGATAGATAGATAGATAGATAGATATTTTCTAGAAATAAAAATTCCAGAGACAGCAAATTCATTTTCCATTGATTCTTGCACCCAACAACACAACAAGATGACATTTAATAATAATAATAATAATAATAATTTAAGCTCTTTATTATGTAGCCGAATCTGTGCTGGTTTGTATTAGCCGCCTCCAGTTGTCCGTTCGTTTTGCCTCCAGCTAGCGCAGTGACGTAACTGTGACATCGGCGCAAAAGGGGTCTATAGTTCACTAATATAGTCCACTTGAAGTGAATAAAAACAAGTGAGTTAATTCGGAGACTGATGAACACCTGCTGTTAACAAGCAGAATCACTGAAGGAAAGAAAACAGGATCAGATGACAATGGTTGTTTGTTAATAGTCACAATCATCATCTAGTGGCCCGATTTACTGATCTCGTTCATTGTTTAATGTATTTATATGGGTGATGTATTGTATTTTTGATTGTGGTGCCACTATGATTTTACAGATGGAGATCTATCAGAGTTTTGACAACCATGAAATATGAAGGATTTAAAAAACAGTTAATGCTCAAAACATTTTTAACTTCTAAATCAGCCAGACACACACAGACATCAAGAATCGCCGTATGAATATCAACAATGGTGACAATCAAAATGTCCATACTGTAATGCATTATGGGTACCAGCATAGTACCAAAAAAATTGGCAGATTCTTGATGTCTGTGTGTGTCTAAATGAAGCCGTAGTTGTCACAGTCATCGTCTGCACCAGTCTGTCTTTGTCTCTGCACTACACTTCCCAGCATCCCTCATGTTTACACACTGCCCGTCATCATTGTTGTCACCTGTGTCTTGTTTATCATCATCTGTTTCACCTGTCTTCACCTCGTTATTGTTCATCAGTCTCTGTATTTAGTTTGCTTCAGTTCAGCTTGTCTTTGTTGGTCGTCGTCTTTGTTTAGTTGTGCGAACTGAAGTCCTGGAATGTTTCCCTTCATCTCTGTAAGCTAAATGTGTAAATAAAGCATCTAAATTGAGTTCCTTTTGTCCTTGTCTTCTGCATCCTGCACAACGCCTGACAGTAGTACAAATGTTTTTAGTGAACGATGAGTTTTAAAATCCTTCATAACTGATTGTTATTTGCTGTAGTTTCACAGTGTAGTAATGTAAAATTGGGTGCATTAAAACAACACATTTTTGATAAGGGATTAGATTGGTGATCCAAACATTATGTAATGATGTCATAATCAAAACACAATCACCAACACCTGATCTCATTTTTGTAGGCTTTGTTTCAGCCACAACAAACGTGTCTTAAAAACACATACCAGCCAAAGAAAAAACTAATGTTAAAGTCAAGGGTCAAGAGCCCAACTAAACCAAACACTGATCTCCTTAATTGTAACGTCAAATTAAACAAAACAACATCTAAAACTCTGTTAATTCTCAATAGGAATTTCTGTAGACATATGAATAAATAAATAAAGTCAATCTGGTTAGTAATAAGTGAAGCTGGTAATGCTGTTTTTTTTAGTTGTTTAATCCTCTGCTGAGATCTTCAGAGATGTAATGTCTCTGTGGCTGGAAGTCAGTTGTAGTTTGTGTTTCTCTTTTTTTCCGTTCTTGTTGTTCCTCTGTCCTTCAGTGGTTCTGCTTGTTGACATCAGGTGTTCATCACTAATGCTCAATCATCAGTTAATTAATCACTGAATAATATCATTAACTTCAACACTGCTTCAGTATTACTCCAACACTCAGTAGTGTGGACACACACGTGTTTATTTGAAACTGAAGACTTTGCAGTGGGGTTAAATGTGTCAAATAAAATAAAAAACAGAGTGAAGTGTAATTTAACGGTAATCAACTGTAAATTAATTTACGGCATCAAACTGTAAAAAATAACAGCAATTTTACTGGCAACCACAGCTGCCAGTATATTACCGTAAAATCAAGGAAAAACAGTAATATACTGTAAAACGTAACAGTTACTAAACGAAAGAAGTTAATTTCACTGAAATATTAGTGAAAGTTCATAGAAAAAAGTTATGCAAAGTCAATAACTGAAAAGGAGAGTAAATATTAAATTGATGTGTTTTAGCACAAGATGATATAGGAGAGATCTGTTAGTTTAATCCATTCGTTTTGTGGGTCACCGTTGTGCTGGAGAGTAGATCCTGTGCCTCAGTCAAAGATGAGCAGAGAAATACTGATGTTATGCTACCTGTTGCTTTATTTAAAGGCAGTAACTGTGTAGTTGCTAATGCAGTGATCTCCTTGCTAAGTATTTTAGCACATACATGTGTGCTATTGTTCGCTAAATACGAACCGCAAAGATTTGAGTTAAAGTCATGTTTTTAATTAATTCACTATTACACATTAGGTGTTTGCAGTTTTATATTAAGAGATATTCCTTTTCATTGGACTCAAATTAAGTAAGTTCACAGTACTATCTATCAGTATAAATACTATTTTTTAAACTCAAACTTTTTGAAGCAATCGGTTTCCCAATTTATATGAGTTACCTTCCATGGTATTTTTACGGTAACATATACTGTAAAAAAGGAGAGCTGTAAATTAACGGTAGAGAGCTGTAAATTAACAGTACATTACTGGCAACCAGTAGATTACCATTATTTTACAGTGCAATTTTTTACTGATACTGGGCTAATACTGCACTGTCACTTACGTGTTACACATGATGAGTGCTTCATTGTTTTCAATGTTCTGTTGTGAGTGAATTAACAGAGTAAGTACAAGTTCACAGCTCATTAAATGCATTTCAGGAAACAAACCAAGATCAGGACATTTATGCAAATGTGTCTTCAACAAAAGGCCATCAGTCAAATACATATGCAAATAAGGAGGAGACCTGCACCGTTGGCCCTAAATGCACATTCGAAAAGAATCTCTCCAACGAAGACATCTATGCAAACTGTTGAAGTGAGAAGTGGAATATTTTAAACACCCTTTCATGGATCACCACTGAACAATTCTATTTTCTGCATGCCAGTAATGATCATTTTAATAAGCATCAGCATATTTACCTTCCCATTATGTTCAGAACTATATCGTTGCTACTTCCTTTCTCCTTTTAAAGAATGAAAACCCTCCAATAACTATAATTCAACTCTCAATACTTAACTGTTTCTATTTTAATTTGTGTGATACATTCACTTTGCTCAATTGACCGTTCGCAAAAGCCACGCCCCCTAGTTATTGTTGCTACGCCCGTCAAACAAATGGTCAAACACGACCAGCGCCACAGATTGCCATGACGGGAAGAGGTGCGTCAGTGACCTTTTTTGGAGCAATACCTCCGCGATATCCTCCAGATCGAGGCAAAAGGGGTTACAGTATGCAGTGGAGGGATATATTCAAAATATAAAAATACGCAATGAAGGAGACACGACTACTATCGAGCCTAATAATGCTCTCAAGCTCTCAAACCGGTCTCAAGCGAAATCTGAGAAACCCCATGACCTGTAACGTTACTGCTACCTCAAATGCATTATGCAACCATCACAGCCTTGAAGAAGATTTTATAAGCTGTTTCAGTGGCTAATTGTTTGGAGTTAGAAATATATAACTCGCGCTGCATATTTAGTAATTTTGCCTCAGATACAGGATTATTCATTCGCTTTAACAAGCAGGTTGTTCATTACCACGGCAACCGCTTGCGTGTCATGCTGAATGCGATTTTCGTGTTTAAAAAGTAACTATACATAATAGACGGAAAGATGCAGATAACCATACATTATTTCTATTCGTTACGATATTGATATGAACTGATGTTGTCAAGTAAGCTTCATGCTCCTCTAACGTACTAAACTGTACATAACTTAGTCTACAGGTGCTGCCTGCACTGCTAGTGACTGCTGATAATTTCCCCCCGAAAATATCATGTTAACAACAACACTTTAGAAAACGTACTTCCTTTGTGGATCCTCTTGATCTGCTTTCTCCATGTGTCTTTGACTAATCTCAGTGTCTCAGTCTCACGCACGCTGCACGCGAGTTAACCATGTTCGACACATTTAACTTGGAGTGGGGCCGTCCACACTGTTTTATCCATTGTAGGCACCGCTCACGTTGTGTTTTCGGCTTTTGAAACGGAAAGAACAACTCCTCCAGACAATCTCTCGGGGTATCTACTAGTGTACGATTTACAAACGCCGTGGCCGCACCACTTCACCATCTTGCTTGGAGTCAATGTTTGACGGACCTGCTCACATAGTAACGGTTGCTATGATGTGTGATAGGACAATAGCCGTTTTGGGGGAGGGGCCTGCGAACGGTAAATTAAAGAATTTAAAGTCTCCATGCAATAAATTTTTTTTAAATGGAATATAGCATTATTTATTATAAATGATTTACCTGTGCACCATTATTATTATTTTTTATATATATTATATTTTCATTATTAACATCATTATTTAAAAAAAATGTATGTGCCCTCATAATCTTTAATAAAAATGTCTTGCCAAATCTCTTCTCTGATGAGTGTTAATTGCAACGAAGGTAAATTACTGTCGCTCACACAAGTCAAGTCAAGTCACCTTAATTTATAAAGCACTTTTAACTGTATGGATTGTTTCAAAGCAGCTTAAAGGGTTAGTTCACCCAAAAATGAAAAATTCGGTCAGTAATTACTCACCCTCATGTTGTTCCAACCCCGTAAAACTTTTGTTCATCTTCAGAACACAAATTAAGATATTTTTGATTAAATCTGAGAGCTGGATCACTCCTCCATAGGCTTCTTAAGGGATCGAAACTGGCCGGCCCAGAAAAGTTAAAGACATCGTTAAAATAGTCCAAGTGACTACAGTGGCTCAATCTTAAGTTTATCAAGCAGCGAGAATACTTTTTGTGCGCAAAAAACAAACAAAAATAACGACTTTATTTAACTATTCATTTCCTTCTCTGTGGGCCTCGAGATTTCACGTAGTGATATTGCGCAAAGCTTCTGTGTTGCACGTTACACCTAGGCTCACTATTGGCCGACGCTGGTCATGTGTGTAATGCGTGTAACGTGCAACATAGAAGCTTTGCTCAATATCACTACGTGAAATCTCGAGGCCCACAGAGAAGGAAATGAATAGTTAAATAAAGTCGTTATTTTTGTTTGTTTTTTGCGCACAAAAAGTATTCTCGCTGCTTGATAAACTTAAGATTGAGCCACTGTAGTCACTCGGACTATTTTAACCGCACAAAAAGTGCCTGGTGTCTCGAGAACGCACTCCCTGAAATAGGTTCGAAGGTGCAAACGATTATCTGTTATCTCTGCGCAAACCTTAAAACGCAAACCCGCGAAAACGCAGACGGCGCGCACATGCGCATCACGTGTTCAGTCCATATGCGCATTTGAATATATATGTGCGCGGGCTTGTAGTCCTTCTTCACAAATATTTTAAAATATTAACAAACTCACACACAAACTGTCACTCACATGAGATCAACCAATAGCAAAACACAACCATCCAATCATGGACAAAATCAAGTCCCGCTCTACATTTTTTTTCTTGTTTGAGAAGCCGTTTCACTCAGATATATGTTAGAAAAAGACTACCGCAATTTCCATTTCATGCCAAATGGGTAATTTTTTCATTCTTTCATACACCAAGTAGTAAGGATCATTTAGACCTTATGTGATTATTTGCACTTATTTACACAAGCAAAGTACAAATGCCCCAAGAACATCCTGGATTTAAGAGCCATTCTGGCAGATATGCAGAACAAATGGCGGTGAATGATAGGCCATAAACAATATATGCAAGTATCCGAAACAAAGAACCAAATGGTTGGCCAATGCATAGAATAAAACAATAAAGTGGTGGTGTCACCACACCTCAGTACTCTAGGGGGCGATAGAGAGCTCAATCTCTGTAGAAGTCCTTCTGATGGACATGGAAGGAGTGTGTTTTACTCGGTTTTACTGTCTATGGTTTCTATGGTTTCAGTAAGGTCAGTGACACAGGATAACACCTCCGTCCCCTGGGTAAGAAAACCTCTCTGGATGAGAAGACGACAGGCAGGGCTGAGGTAAAGAATATAGAAGGATAATGTAAACAAAATCACAAGAACCTCAAACAGAGGTTAAAAGAATTGTCTGTACGTTAGTCTGGGTTTTATATGCTGTCGTTTCTGTGAAGTGTTTGTATTTGTGGGGGGGGGAAATCTGGGATAGCCTTTTTTGAACTGTTTTTGCTGTAGTATTGTAATAGGATGAGTTTATTTCTTCATGTTGTGCTTTTTAAAAACCTCTGAAGAAAACAAACACCCAACAATTACAGCATTAAACAGACAACACGCATATTGTAGGACTTTAAGGTCATATTATATAGGTATAGAAATAAATAGAAATAATCGTTTTTGTATTGATATAATATTCATTTATTATTAATTTAAATAATATGGTCACTTCCGGGCAAGAACGCTAATGCAGTCTAGACATTAAATTTCAGAGGAAGGACAGTGAATACTGTAGTTCAGCACCAGGAGGCACTACAAGTAAAAGAATCATCTCTCTAAACTCCACAACCAGTTGAAAAAAAGTTACAATTTTGCATGACTAATAGGTATCGACAGACTAAATGTTAAATTATCTTAAAATGTCAGCCTGTTAGCCTGGCTAACGTCAGACCACGTCTCATTGACATTGTGTGTTAGTGGTGTGTTAGGGTTTGGAATGTACGGATCCCCTAAAGCAGGGGTTTGTATGTGGCCGTGACGTCTTAGGCTGAGACTAGGCCAAGGGTGCCCAATCCTGTTCCTGGAGATCTACCTACCTGAAAAGTTCAGCTCCACCCCTGCTCAAACTCAACTGAACCAGCTAGTTAAGATCTTCAAGAGCACTTGATCAGGGTTAGATCTGAACTCCGTGGGTAGGTAGATCTCCAGGAACAGGATTGGGCACCCTTGCCCTAGTCTCAGCCTCAGACGTCACGGCCGCGGACCGCTTGCTAAACGTCTGATGTACCGTATCATCATCTGATTGGTTAAATTCTACAGGAGGTCCGAGAGATGTGTCACGTTCTTTAACGGTCCGCCTGGAAACAAAGATGCTGTGATGCCAACCCCCCTCATGGAAGAACACCTTCGTGTTTACAACTGTACAGTCTGTGCCTACGGTCACCTTTTCCAGTTTTGAAGTCCAGTTATTGAAGGTTGATTTAAATGGTCCTATGTGCTCTGATTTACAGACCCCCTAAATGCAATAAGGATTTTATTCAACAATTTTCAGATTTTCTCTCTGATCTTTTTGAGAAAGCAGTTTTATTTGAATAATTTTAATATTTTGGACATGTTCCAATCTGGCTTTAGATCATTACATAGCACTGAGTCAGCTCTGTTTAGGGTTACAAATGATATCTTGGTTGCTCTAGATTCAGGCTCTTGTGTTGTGCTGGGGTTGTTAGACCTGAGCGCTGCATTTGATACCATTGACCACAACATTCTTCTTGAACGGCTAGAATATATGGTAGGTCAAAAACCGACTAGAGAGGCATTGTTAGAACATGTAGCAAGATTGCAGGTATTAACGAGGAACAAAGAGAACTGTGATTGGTTGATTTACATGTAAGTCAGGCCAATCAACGCTGCTATAGAGTCCAGAGACCCTCTGGTCAGTCTAAAGGTCTGGCTACACGAGATGACCCCTGCCTTAAGGACTTTTGCATTCCCTCACAAACCTTTTGCATTCTCTTGAAAAAGTGTTGCATTCCCCTGATAAACTTTGAATTTGCTCGTAGAAGTGTTCAAATATAGTTTGAGTCAATGCAATGTTTCTCAGGGGAATGCAAAGGTTCTGTTAGCAAACACAAAAGCATTAAAATATAATCTCATATTTTTACATCACCAAGTCCTTGTAGAGACCCCGTAGGAACGACATGTGGAGGTCTAAATAAAAACACCAGGTTCCTTTAAAATGTTGAAATATATTTGAGTGAAAGCAAAGTTCCTCGAGAGAATGCAAAGGTTTTGCTAATGAACACAAAAATCAATCAATATAGAATTTTTCTCCCATCTCAAATTTTTTTCATCACCATAGGGGCTCCTAATACCGACGAGAAAAGAGCAATAAATATATAACTTTACCTAAACTTCCTCTGTATACCTACAAAACAATGTTACCAGTGAAATGGCACTGATTAATGTTAGAAAATAATTAGTTTCCATGCAAACGTATTGACCATTTCAGTCAGTAGGGGTTGGTGACTGAATTAATGGGTTTAATGGTTTTTAGTGTCTATTTATACTTTTTATTGATTTATTATTAACTAAGTAACATGCTGGCTTTATTGTAACAGTCAGGACTCTGTATAAAAATTATTGCTTAATTTTCAATGTTTTTTTAACCAGCATGTGAAAAAGAAAATAGGGGCCATTTACACGCCACCGTTTTACCTAAAAACACAAGCATCTTGGCCATTATTTACACGACAACAGCATTTTGGGGACCTGACAATGCAAACTTGATTTAAAAAAAAAAAAAAAAAACGATTTCAAAGTGCACGTTTTTTAAAAATATACTGTTATTATGTTACTACAAAAAAAACTACAAAACTACATAACTAAAACATGAATTTGTGAAAACTGTGACATTGTGCGCATGTGTCTTACGTGTTCAGTCTATAGGCACGTAGAAATGCAAAAGAAAAACCTGTTTTTATTACATCATTGCCCCAAAACGCCCTGTTCCTAAGATGTTTTGTTGATGCAGAGTTTGATTCCAATATTCAATCTCATAAGCAAGCGTCAAAGAACGTAGACACACAACAGCATATACTTGTTCGTTCATGTCACGATAATGAACCGTTTACCCACCACAGCTTCCTCATTTCTGAGAGCTCTGTGTGAATGCATGTCTTCATTTGAAAATGAAAATGACTTGGGCAAATATTTTAGGAAGGTGACGATATTCAAAATTAAATTACCTACAATACTTGTTAAACAGAATCAGACCCTCGAGTTGCATTAGGTTCTTCTTATTCAAGATGTAACTCACAAAATAACTTTAATGTGAATTTACATTATGTTTTAGCAGTGCAATTCATTATAATTCACAGACACACATGGATACTGCGACATGGGAAAAAAGAATATAACAGCCTAACCCTATACATTTAAATACCATTTCAGCACATACCACAAATTGAAAAAAAAAAAAAGTTGGATTGTTTCCACTCATGTTTTGGTCAAATACAGACAACCCCCATCAGTTGGTTTACATTTTTTAATTAAATTCTCTATATTTGACCCACACACGGGTTAAAACAACCTAGCATTTTTTAGTGTACATACATAGTTACATTTTTACACACGTATAGAGAATACACAGAGAACTATGCCAATCGCAAAACTTACCAAAGCTCAACATTCTGGGCTGAGTTTCTCGGAAGCATAGTGAGCCAAGTTGATCGTAGAGACCATTGGTGGTAATTGTTCTATTAAGCTTAAGATGCTTTTGAGAAATGTAGCCCAGATATAAAATGCCTGATAAGACATTCATCTCCCACAAGGCCCATGTTCCAGGAACATGTGCTTTCCAAGAAGAGTGATTTCCAAGGAATACTGCCACCCTCGCCATTTACTCACATGCAAACTTGAAAAATAGTAGCTTTCTTTCTCCCATTGAACACAGAAGAACATAATTGTGTATAATAAATCAATATAAATAACTTCTGAAGTCAACAAAAATCCAAAACGTTCAAATTAAGAAATAAAAAGGTAGAGTGAATTAATCCATCAGCTTCACTAATACTGCATCTAAAGGTGTAAATTTTACATTTCACATTAGTAAAATTTTGCATGGGAGAAAAAAGGGGGGGGGATTCGTTGTATTATTGTCAATAATCTATTGTTAATTGTCTATTTTCGATAGTGCAGCAAATTATGAAGCACAGCTCACACAGAAGTTACTTTTGTAAAACCAAGCAGTTTTCTGTCTCTCAATGTGGTAGCTAATTAGTGTGATCAGCTGGAAAGTGTTGCAAAATCTGCAAAGGGGAAATGATCACCCTCACGTGAAACGGCATGATAGCTCTGTATGAGGAACAGATCAAAATGTGACCAAATGTCATGAAATATGAAAAACAAGGTCTGACACTTGATAAAGGAGGGGTGGGGAACGTTGATCCTGGAGGGCCATTGTCCTGCAGAGTTTAGCTCCAACCCTAATTAAACACACCTGAAGCTAATCAAGGTCTTCAGGATTGCTAAAGTTACAGGCAGGTGAGTGTTTTTTTCAGGGTTGGAGCTAAACTCTGCAGGCCAATGGCCCTCCAGGATCAACGTTCCCCACCCCTGTGATAAAGGATCACCCCCACCAAAAAAAAAACTCAATTATATTTAAAAGAATGGCAACCATTGACTTCCACCGTATAAATTGATCCGTTCTTCAAATAGAGTAATCATGTCGCTTTAGAAAACATGATATTCCAGTGGAGTTAATTTCACACAATCTTGGTCTTTTTAGAAATGTGAAAAATGTAGACCCAATTTCACAATAAGGACAAAAAACAGCTGAAACAATCTTAAAAATATTAGTGTTCTGCAGGACAAAGTAATTCTGGGCGATCTAACCCTTAAAGCAGTGTTTTCCCAACCCTGTTCCAGGAGGCACACCTACAGTGCACAATTTTTGGATGCGTCTGTTATCTGAACCATCTATTTCTGGTCTTAAAGTCTGTATAAAAGAGCAGATGAGTTGAATTAGGCATGTTTGATTTGGAAGAGTTTCGAAAATGTGTAGCGTCGGTGTGCCCCTAGGCACAGGGTTGGGAAACACTGAGCTTTTTATAGGTTATCTTTAAGGCAGTGTCAATTGCACAAAAACATAAATGGTGTTCATCACCATCACCCGTGTTGTCTTTCAAGTACAATAACGAAACAATCCCAAGTCATTTCAACCCCAAGTGAAAACTATAACCAAAAAAAAAAAAAAGCCTTCAGAGTATCAGAAATGTCTTGAAAGGTACATGTTTAATGCACATTATTGTCCCCAGAAAATTGCCAACTTATTCTTTAACTTATCTAATTGGTCTAATAATAGTCCGTTTACAATTGACCAAACATATCAGCAGGTCAGCATGGAGCTGTGCATATTCCTCCACAATCTCATGGTCTGCCGAGGGTTGCGTTGGTGCACCAGGAGCAAGTCTTTGTGCACACAGGGGTTCTCTCGATCTTGCTCCCGAATGTCAAATGTCTTGAAACCATCGTGTTTGGTCGGAGTGATTCCAATTGCTTTAAAGCACATCCCGTTGTAGACGTCATCGATAGGGTAGAAGGGTATGTAAAAGGAAACGTGGTAAAGAGATGGGAGAAGGTTTCCAGAAAAGAGGAATCCACCGCCACCAGCATAAGGAGGGTATGGACCTTCGTAGAAAGACTGAGGAACATAATATTTGATTTTAGGGTCCCGTAATGGCGTGGCATCAGAAATTATCTGCCCAGTGTACAACGTCGAGGCCTGTGCGGGATCAAGAGACTTCAGGTGATTCAGGATTGCTTGAGTGTTGGCAAAAACATCATCGTCGCCCTTAAAAATGAAAGGCACCTGAGGACATTGATCCAGCATCCACTTGAAGAACACATGCTCCTTGAGAGTCAGGTTGTAAAAGGTGTCGTGAAAATCCCAAACGAGCAGGTCTTTAAACTGCTGAGCTTCAAATGAAACCATTTTGTCGAGACTGGGATCATCCGCAGATGATCGACCCAGCAGAAAGACAGTTCGTACCTGAAGTCCGTCTGCATACAACCCTTCTCTTCCCCAGGTCTCCCGGACTGCTTGGCGCCTCTCGAAGTGCTTTGGGATGGATTTGATTGCAAAGAGAAGGAAAATTTGATCCGACGCACACTTGTCAGGCTGATCGTGAAGAACCGGTGGGTCTCGACACTCCATACCTTTAAGGAAGTCTCCGTAAAGAGGGGGATACGTATGAATATCCTGAATGTTCGTTTGTAGCAACTCTAAACTCTCAGGATGACAGTGAAACTTTTTATGCGGCTCCCTATGCGTTTCATTGTTGGCGGAGTCAAACTGCCTAAGGAGAGAATGAAGCTTTCGGTTCCAGAAGGCACCGTTTTTGGGAACGTCATTTCTAAACTTCTCAGAAATAGTAAGGGGAGGAAGTTCTTTAGGCGTAACACTTTTTGGGGGTTTTTTTATCGTTTTTGTCAGTACAGCTGTGGGTTTTCTAGAAATGGCAGTTGCAACCAAAGGGATTGTGGCCAAGTCTCTTTGTGTGCGTTCCACATCCGTTAGTGAGGAATAGAATATGACAAAGCAAAGGCAGCTAGCTACTGCTACAATGAAGATTTTAGTATACTTTCTCATTTTACAACAACTCTGTTGAGAGAGAAGCTAACTTTAAGCAAGAAAGGATGTTGGTCTCAACAGGAAATGGTGGGGGTTCACACAACAGAATGTTCTTGCGTTGAAGTGCTGCTCTGTTTCTTTGTTCTTTCTTGGGGGATCAATGTTAGTTGATCAATGTTACTTTTTATAGGCATGACAAACATCTGTTATGCGCATCTTCCTCCGAATTCAGTTTCTTCAATTATATTCCCATTTGATGTCAAGTTCAGCTGTGAGCCTAGCAGACACAAGGAAACAGTAATGCAAGTGAGATCACAGGAACGTGACATAACTGGAAGTCTGAAGCCTCTTGTGACAGCAGTAAATTTGTTTGGTTATGTACTATGAACACACCACTCCAAATACCACTGGGCTCCAAACCTTGCCTAAATACTAACTTTCTGAAAGTTAAAGTGACAGTTCGCCCAAAAATGAAAAATTCTGTCATCATTTACTCACCCTTGTGTTGTTCAAAACCTGGATTTCTTTCTTCTGCAGAACACAAGATACTTCGAAGGGGCCCAATATGACTTCCATTGTATGGACAAAAGAAACCAAGACATTCTTCAAAATATCTTTTGTGTTTCAGATCATTTAAACTCAATTCACATTTATTTGTATAGCGCTTTTCACAATACATAGTTTCAAAGCAGCTTTACAGAAAATCCATGCGTCTACACTACAATTTAGAGTGATCTAAAATCAGAGGTGACAGTCAAAGTAAAGTATTTCAGCAAATCACAGTTAGCAAACAATGTATTAAATTTAAGGCAGAAACAATTAGCTCATTGAAGTTATTAATTACAAGTTGTCAACATGATTGCAATATATAGAAATTTAGCATTGATGCCCGTTGATTCAGAGTCTGCATCATCTGAACTTCTCGCAGGAGTTGGAGAAGTAGGTTGTATGGGTTTGGATCAACATGAGGGCGAGTAAATGACAGAACATTCATTTTTTGGGTGAACAAACTCTTAAAACTTACTGGAACAGGGCTACAGCTTTGTAGATGCAAACATTACAGCTACATTGGCAAACAAAATATTTGTATTTGTATCTAAAAATAAACAAGCTTTTAAATGTATTGGAAATATGGTCTCAGGTGACCAATTAAACAGCACAGGCTCTAGATGAAGTACATTTCACTCCCGTAAGGACACTGTATTGAGCTCAGGGACAGATAATGCAGGCAACCTTAGCGAATGTGTGGTCTTAGAACATGTGGAAACTTATATTTTGTTCTTTCTCGATGGATTATTATCCTTCAGGAGCGGCTGATTAATCTAACATGTGACTTAGCCTATGTTCCAGCCCTTAACCCTGATCTATTTATTCAGTATTTGTAGTATATAGCAAACCTTGCCCTGATTCAATGATAAAAGCATTTAAAATTAGGCTTTATCTCAAAGACATGGCTATATTTTCAGGAATGTGCTTGCTTTTCTAGTATTACCCATTATCAGGAATGTGCTTGCCTTTCCAGTATTGTGGATAAACTACAAACAATCAGCTATGATTTTAACCATATCAGTCTTGAATCATTATTTAATTGAAATGTTAAGCAGGTTTACAAATAATTAATACCTCAAGGTAAAACACTTACTGCTTCACTTAATGCTTTTTTAAACAGGGTAGGAATATATATCTCAGCATTACTAGAAACTCCAGTCTGAACACTTGCTGCATACTAGACTAGGCCACATTTTTGCTCATATCTGCCTAAGTGTACTGGTTTGAGAAAAAGCTCATTCCTGAAAAAGCGGTTCTATACAACTCGTTTAGAATTGTAACCAACTTTGTATTTGGAAGGAAAACTCACACATTAGCTACAATGTGTTAAGCATAGATTTCGGAAAAATACAAGTTCACTAGATGCGTTAGCCTACAAAGAAAGCAATAGATCAAGAAAGTAGTAATTAAAGAAATAAGCTCTTTGGTTTGAAGGAGATCCTATAATAAAAATAATAAATTATTTTTCGTCGCGGTGTTACAGCTGTACATTTTTTAAAAGATTTAAACAGATGAATGTCTCTAGGCAACTATCTATGATGGTAATACTGACGGTGGATAAAAGGTATAGGCTAACAATGGAAGGTATTAAACCGACTGGCAAGGTCAATTTAAATTAAAAGTGACGTTAAACGTTTTTCAAGAAAAGCAAGAAAAAGCATAACAGGACTTACTGTGTGAGCTTCGATGAACGTTCTTTGTCAAAACTGATCGCTTTCACAACAGGAACCGCGTTGTTACCCAAGATGAGTGTGAGTGTGTGTCTCACTGTAAAACGCTACGTCGGCTTCAACCTTTTTCCCCATCAGCACCTGTCTATGATTGGTGCTTATCATTCAACACACCTGGGCTGAACCACGTGACTGTTAACACCTTTTCTTGAGAGTTTAATTATGCAGAGTGCTCTGATATAAAACAGAAGTCTTACAATCAAATCACTGAGATGCTTATGTAATGTGTAAGGAACGGCTCCTACGCCCCGCCATAATAAGAATAGCAATGTACAAGAATATTGCACTATTCAAAAGTCATTATTTTTATTATTATTATTTGTTTACAAATATTTGCAACAGCATTTCAAAATTATTTCGAGGGCATGAACGTGCCCCTGACTTATACAAATAGTTGTCACGATATGAAAATATATTTCTATAAATCTATTATTCTGCATTTTCATTTTTTTGGGTCTATTTTGACATGTTTCCCCGTTCATTTATCAACATGCAAATTCAAGAGTGAATCACAGGTTGTCTCTCTCGAGAAACTTTGTACAAGACCGCCAATCACTTATGTCAGTAAAAGTGACTTTTGAATATTAACATTAGGCTATAAACAAAGCAGATAAATGGTTTATACATTTTCTTATGATGGTGTCATCTTTCAATTAAAATTATATTTAAAAATTAAGACCCAAACACATCTCTAAGTTTTCTAGTGTGGTGGTGAGGAAGTGGTTATTTTGGGGGAAATGAAAAACCGAAATTCTGTGTGCTCTCTAAACTTTCTCACACACCAGAGCATTAAAACATTCAGCTCTATTAGTTACAGAAGCAAGGTATTTAGATTTTAAACTGAGAGACAATTTACAAGTTACAGGACAGGCCAGCACTTGTCTCACTTTATAGAGAATAAATAAAATCACTCCGTACATGTTGGAATCAGTCCTTCTTTTACTCTCTTTTTCTTCTCCTGATGTCAAAATAATAATAATAATAATAATAAAACAAACAAACCAGAAAAATTAGATTAAAAAGATTAGTCTATGCAGGAATCAGCAAGCAAAAAATATGCAGAGATGCAAGATAAGGTACTTCAGCTAAGAATAAAAATATATATGCCACAACTAAAGAGGTTAACAGAATAAACCAATGCTTTTTTTGAGCTCAGTGATACAGCTGCTCAATTTAACCAGATGACAAAGCATTTCTGAAGCTTGGTGTGCACAGCACTCCATAATACAAATGTGGCTGGTTTCAGTTCTCATGCAACACTCGCTCAAAATCACATTCAAACAACCAGCCCTTCTTTATTTAGTGTTCTTTCAGGTCTGGCGGCACGCCGTGTCATAGAGAGAGAGAGAGGTCTGAGGTAAAGCAAGGAAATTAAGGCACTGAGAGTTGAGCTGGTGATAAAAGAGAGAGATAGTCGACCATCGTACTGAAGTCGTGGTGTTAAAGGCACGAGGCAGAGCGAGCGGAAAGGGGCAGAGGTCAGGAGGAGGATCTTAGCGAAGGTCACTTTCGTCTTCTTGTATGGTTTTCTTGATACGAAGCAGCATGGTGGTGAGCCACTGATCCAGCCGTGAGATGGTGTCGTACTCCTTCACCTGAAGGATGGAGAGAAATGTCAGTTAAACTGATGAACTGATGTTCGGTTTAACTGGTTTAGCTATGTTTCTATCCAAAGTTGAAAATTCAGCTTGTGTGGAAAAATTGGAAACATTTACGAATAAAGCACCGTTTCCATCTTAAGTGTTCAAGAGAACAAAATCGTCACTTCCTGGGAAACTGGCGCAAAATATCTGTAATAAAAATGGAAGTTGCTGCAATCGGGGAAGCCATTGCGAGGAAGCCATTGCGGCTCTTTTATCCTAGATTATAAATGACTTTTTTATGCCGAAACGCAATAAACGTTATCATGTTATGTTGCATTCGGATGCCTTGTGTTTGCGACACTTTTGAGAGGTCTTTATACCGAATCATTTTGGTGACAGACTTTGACTTCAGAATGCAAACCAAAACTTGAGATACAATGCAATGAAACTGATCCGCTGGTTAGTCCAGTTATCAATCCCATCCTCCCTTGAGGAAAAGTCAGGCAAGTTTTTTTTGTTTATGCTCATCTTGGTGTTTCCATTAAGCTTTTTTTTTATGCAATACCCTAAAAACTGCATAAAAATAGGGTGGGTGGAATCATGGCTACTGATAGCGGCTACCGGCATGTCACGTGGGTTGTTTAACTTGTTTGTAGTGAAACTGAGTTGTCACAGGATTGTTTACAATACAATACAACACAATTGACAAATAGAAAGAGCAATTAATAGCTCACAGCGTCAGTATATGAATCCACATTCTGTTCCTCAAAGGCCTCTAAAAGTTTCTGTAAAAAACAAACAAAAAAGAACATTTTAAGCACATATTTCATCCATTATCCCACTGTCAAGACCACAATGTGCTAATGTCACCCAACACACTTTTCAGGCAGAATGATTGTGATCGTTTAAACATACTGGTTTAAAACAGTTGTGATTACATTTTGTATAGTTTGAACTCTCAGCAGATTTTGTTAAATATCATTGCATGACAAGCCAATCTAGAAACCCACATTTAGCAGGAAGAAGACAAAAATGGTTTGTATAAATACTGAGCTCAGAGCCAACCTTACCTTCAACAATTTGCATTCACGTGAATCTGAAAAGGCTGGAAACATTTCCTCATACTTCTGCAGGGCAAGCTACAAGGGGGGCATCAGAGACAAGGAATATGAAAGGGAGCCGCAAACGACACAGCTGTTTTCCATTGCTTATTTGAAGGAATGCGTAATGGTAGGGTGTTTCATACCTTAGCATTCAGCATGTCCACACAAAAGTGGCAGAGAGCTGCCTTAAAGAAATAGTCCTTTGCGCTGTATTTCAGCAGAGTGCTGTCCATTGCATGCGTTGCCACCTGGAAACCCACCAGCACAAATAAAGAAATAGCTTAACTTTTTTCCTCCAAATCTACATTTGCAAAAAGATGCTACTTCTTGTTTCAAGCTGATGTACAAATAGTGAGTTTGGGGTTAAACTGACTGCATTCTTGAGATGTGTGCATTCGATAATGAAACCCACACATAAGATTCGATCAGCCTTCATTTGAGAAAATAAGAAAAAGTGATATCAGGACTGTGGTATAAATGTGATGCTTTTTTGACTGGTGGAACATGTGTCTCCCTAAAGTGAAAATTAAGTCATCATTTACTCACCCGGATATTGTTCTAATGCAGTATCACGTTCTTTCTTTTTCAGACCACAAAAGGTGACATTTAAAAAAAAAAATCATATAATGGCAGTGAATAGCGACCATGTTCTGGAGGTGTACGATAGGGTTTGGTAAAAAAAAAAAAAAACGAAATTGTATGTATTATGTATAACAAAAATCCTAACCTTGGCCATTGGGCTTTTGTCCATGGCACTTTTTCATGACACTTTATTGGCACCTCAGTTCACTCCGACTCGCTCAGAAAAAGCACACAAGTTGTGAGAAATTACATGTAATACAACTCCTAAAAATCCCCAAAAAGAAGAGTCCCCAAGAGTTGAATATCTCTGGACCGGAATTCCATTTGTCTGATGATGTTTACAGATGTGAACACGCTAACGTCATGTTATGATGAACATAATGGACATACCGGTATTCACCTCAAAGTAGTAGGGCAGGGGGATATGGCACATATTTTTCAAAACGATTGACTGATTCACGATTTCGATTTTTTGGTTTAACTAGTCAACGTAAAAACACAGCTTGTATTATGTTAAAAATTATAAAAACACAATATGATTCAAGTAACATTCTCTTTATCAACCACCAGGTTTTTAATGCATCACACAAGACGTGAACTTGTTATTTGTTAAATATCTTTGCAGAAAATATGCATGAAACATGAAGGCAAATATTGTACAAACTTATCTTAAAACATACCCTATATGCTCAGAAATATAAAATAAGAAAAATGCTAAACATTTTTTCAAACCATCATGCAAACATATCTAACATACAATAGGAGTTCTTGGTAGACTTTTGCATTCCACTGAGCTGTCTTTCCATTGCTTTCTACGTAAACATGCTCTAGACAGACGTGTTTATGGGTTATGCAAACACGGCGCCGCTCAAGTAAAAAAAAGTTCAACTCTCGTCTAATGCTACGTTCACACCGGACGCGAATAGCGCGTCAAATTCGCGCCTACCGCGTCTAGTTATACGCTTGACCACTTTGAATCCATTCGCGCGTCAAGAGCGAAATTGACGCGCGTAAAAAACAAAACTTTGAAGCGAAATTTACGTGCGTCTGAATCGAAACCCGTTGGCGGCCATCTTTTTTTATGTTGATCGAGCATTCATCGAGAGAGTCACCGCTCTGTATTTGCTCTGAATAGCATATATTCTGAATACGAGAGCAGAACGGCGGCGTAGGGGTCATCGTCGCCGTATTTGTGTCCACCAGACCCTTCAAAGGCGAACCCAGTGTGGCGAGTTTCACCATTTGCTCGCTCCAGGAGCTGCGCCTGGATGACGGCCGCTGTCAGCGGTACTTCCGCCTGTCTCGCGCCCAGCTTGATGACCTGTTGTCCCGCATCGGAGCGAGGATCACCCTCGCCCTCATCCACCTAATCTGTCATTTATTTTTGTTTTGATGATAAATGGAGCCAGCCTCCAAAAGTGATTAATCTGTCCTGTGATTTTTTTCTCTCTCACACACATCACTGTCCAGACACGAATGTTGGTTGTCTTTACATTATATTAATATTTCATATAGGCCTAATCTAGATATGGAATAAATAGCATTCAATACAAAATGAATATGTCTCATAGGCCTATATTGAAATCAAGTTTTATGTAATAAAATATTTGCTTTGTTGTGCATTAGAACTACATTAGAACCACCGTCAAATTACAAAATAATTTATTGAAGCATCCAGATACTTCACCACGTGACAGCAGCAAGCAGCTAGGCTCCTGATTGGTTAACGCGGCGCGAATTGACGCAGAAGTTCAAATTTTTCAACTCGGGCGGCAGACGCGAATTCGCGTCAAACGCGTGAATGCACAAAATGCACCATTCGCGCGTAACGCGCCAGACGCTCAATTCGCGCGAACTTGACGCGCGAATGAGGCGTATTCGCGTCTACTGCGCCGCGCTCTACGCCTCAAGCCCCGTTCACACTACACGCGACGCGATACCATTCATTTCAATGGTGAGCGGGCGACTTCCGGCGACACGCGCGACAGCGACCGTTGGCGACTAGATGGGGCGTGTCTAGCGACGCGACAAAGTTGAGAAATTTTTTACTTTATGCAAATGAAGAGCGATTTTCACGAACGACAACCAATAGGAGTGGAGCGCACGTGATCCTTCTCCTCAGCCCCTGGGCCTGCAGTGATGGATGGCAAGAAAGCTGATTCGCTGTCTTTTAGATGTCATACTAGTCAACCAGTAGTGGGAACGCCCACTAGCGACCTCATCGCCAGCGCCTGGCGACTTGCAGTGACAAAGTCGCGTGTAGTGTGAACGGGGCTTCATTCGCGCTGCAGGAATTTTTTACGCGCTAACGCGTCTTTGTATTAACATTGAAATCACTCGCGCCTGACGCGCTATTCGCGTCCGGTGTGAACGTAGCATAACAGACCCTTCTTGTGCCGACGTCACTATTACGTCACAGCGTTAGCTGGAGGCAAAACAAAGGAAAAACTGGAGGCGGCCAATACAAATCAGCTATTAATATTTATAGTCGGCTACATAAGAAGCCTAAAATGTTATCTCGCTATGTTGTTGGGTGCCAGAATCAACGGAGTACATGCTCCAATTGGTATACTTCAAGCGAAATTGAAGAATAAACTGATGTGACGTCATTTCGAACAAAATCAGGCCAAAACGAACTTTGGATAAAGTTCGGTTCGGCTGGTAAATAACTTTGTACTACCATTGGTCCGTGGCGATTAAGTAATATGTACTGTGCGCGGAGGCTCCGGCTTCTTTCATGTGGAAATATTTTCCAGTTCATTTCTCCTCACGAGATGTGACCCGCGAGTGAAAACATGAACACACTAGAGAGCTGCTTAATAGTAGAAATTTAAGTTTGAAAATGAAAGTTTATTTTTCAATCACTTCATTTTGAAATGATTATTCTTTTAGTATTGTTTTTCTTTATTGATTTTTATAATAATTTCATAATGTATTTTGTGAAGTCAGAGTATGTTGTACATGTGTGCTGATGAGAGATCTGGTATGAGCTCAGCTATATTTTGAGGTATGTGTGCAATGTAACATGTTCACTAAGCAGAGATGTTCCACTGATGATGATACAACCGTTGGGATGTTCTTTACAAGAAAAGGAATGTTTCAACTGATGCAAATGTATACGCCGAGAATAGTTGTACGATGATTGTATATGTATTACATATAAGTTCCATTTTTAACATAAGCAACGTGTTTTGTTATCTTACAAGGCAGTTGAAAGTCTCTCTGTGATGTATATAAGCTCAATCTTACTGTACCACCTCAGAGAAACATAAAGGCATGATGGGCTGAGGGAGGAGAAACACCAAGAAAACATTTACAGCTAGCATGATGGGATGAGAAGATAGAGAAATGGGGAACAGAGAAATATGGAATGAAGACCTCCTCTCATATAGCCTTATTTTTAAATGCCTGTGTTTCTCTCTGTCTGACACATGTATAAATAATAAATCTCTTGGCAAAAGTAACTGGTGTAGCTTCCGTGATTCAACAATAATAGGAGGAAGCAGGATTTTCAAATCTACAGTTTGGTTACTGACATTCTTCAAAATATCTTCCTTTGTGTTCAGCAGAAGAAATTCATACAGGTTTGAAACAACTTGAGGGTGAGAATATGATGACAATTTTCATTTTGAAGTGAACTATTCCTTTAAAGCTTGATAAAGCATAATCGCTATTCACTGCCATTATACACACACGAGTGTGAGTGGGACATTTTTATAAAATGTTAAAAAAGAAGGGCATTAGAACAACACCAGGGTGGACAAATGATGACTTGCTTTTCCTTTTAGGGCGAATTAACCCTTTAACAGCTACCTTCATTTACATATCTCAGATTCAATTTTAGCTACACAAATTTGTACAAGGAAATATTTACGGTTAAACTTTGATGACTCTTATATGGGACCTTCAATGAGATCAAGTGCACTGAAACCAAGCCTGTCATGTATTTGTTTACCTGTTCATAGATCTCAATGGCTTTAGGGTACTGCTCCAGTTGAGCGGCGTAGGTGGCGACTTTGAGTAGGCACTTGTTGGCTGAACTTTGGCATCAGAGACAGAGTGAACAGATTAGAAACTATTTCACAGTCCTAGAGTATGACTCTGTTACAATTAAGGGAAAAATCCCCCAAAAAGGCCATGAAATAATGAAAAATAGTTGCATGTGTCATATATATCTCAATAGTAGTACTGTAACTGTGAGATGGGAGCAAAGGTCTGCTTCAGCAAACATGCTTGCCATTTATTACGTCTTTTAATAAGTAATCTAAACAATTTCCTGAAGTTATAGGTAACCCATTATCTACTGGTCTTCTCAACATCTTCACTCATCAGTATTAAGCAACAGCAGGGGAAACAAATAGCTTCAAAACTGCCATACCTTGTGGACTCCTCGCCTTTATAATAGTCTGCTGCCTGTTCGTAGTGAGCTATGGCCTGAGAAAAGGTTATAAAGTAACAATAACCACTAAACAAGGTGAATATATTTTCCTTTCAGATTTTGGATAAACTTGATGGATTATATATGGTTTACAATAGAAAATGATCTATTTTTGTGACAAAAAAAGTCTGACCTTGTCAATATCACCCAGTTCAGTCTCATAAATTTCAGCGATGGTGACGTGATGTTTCGCTGCGATTGTAAATCGACCCTACAAGACGAGAAACACAAAACAATCACTGGTGAAAAACAGCTTAAACGAGTTCAGCTGGTCAGTTTCAGACGAAAAACTACACCATTACATTGGGGGGGAAACAATTTGCTCCATTGAAAGCCATTCGCAAATATCAGATTACATTGATAAAACATTTTCTGCAAGCAAATTATCTCATTTCAAATCTAATCTAATTTCAAAAATATCAAAACTTAATAAGCAGGTTTACAAATATCTTCAAAAACGAATTCATAAATATCATCAAGTTTTTGGGGAGTCGCACCTCATGGCATTTGACAACCTTAAGATTCCCATACATAAAAAAAATAAAATAAAAAACAGTAACTGATTTTTGGAAATTATTTCCATCTGCTCAGGATATTAAAAAGTAAAAAGTGTGAGACCATGATTTCATCAGGAATAACAGGTCATATTGTCATTTTTTAATTGTGATTAATAACTTGACATTTAGGCCTGTTTTCACAGACACGGCTTGGATTAAGCCTTGGTTTAATTAGGATATTTAAGTAGCTTTTATAAACGTGCCTTAGAAAAAAAACATTACTGGTGTGCATCTTGAGATAAAACAATGGCACTGAGATATTTTAAGATTTACCAGAGCAAAATTGATTTCAGTTAAAACAGCACAAACATGCATTTTAGTCTGAGACTAGGCTTAAATCTTGTCTGTGAAACCGGGAATTCGAAATTTAGGTTTCTGCACACTAAAACACATGCATTGTGTTACAGTGCCCTCCAGTGGTGTATTGAGTAACTTGCAATATGTTTTATAAACGAATGCTTTGGATATGTTGAACAATTTCCAAAACAAGTTTTCACTGCAAAAAGATAAACGGATGAAAAGAGTCTAAATGATTCTGTGCCACGCAAAAACACCTCTATTTGGTTTTAAAACACCGTCTACAGCCTCCACAGATGTAAGAAAGACTCTTACCATGTCTGTATAGATCTCAATGGCTCTGTTCAGGCAGTTTATGGCCTCTGTGGAGAGAATTTTCAATGAACTGCAGATAGCTAGATAACTACTAACTCAAAAGTAAGAAGAACCCTTTTTTTGGTGCACAAAAAAACAAAACAAAACAATGGGTCTCATTCACTAATAAATGTGTGAATTATTCATATTTGTACACACAGGAGAACTTGTCCTACTAATTCACAATGCATATGAATTCTTTACCTCATTTTAACATTAATGTTTTTGTAGTATTCTAAATGAGCGACCTCATTTGATTAAAACGCCCATATAAGGGCTTTCCACGCAAACTCACCTTTTGTCACTCATAACAAACACATGACGCTCTCTAAAGATGCGCTTAAAGGGTTTTTGAAAGAAGTCTCATGCTACAAAGGCTGGATTTATTTGATCAAAAACAGTAATTCTGTAAAATATTATATATTATTAATTAGTTTTCAAAAGCCATACTTCAGTATTTAGTGTCACACGATCCTTCAGAAATCATTCTAATATGCTGATTTGCTGCTTTATTGGTGCTCTATTAATAGTGGTTTTTATTATTATCAATGCTGAAAACTTTTATTGCTGCTTAATATTTGTGCAGACTGATCTTTTTTTTTCTCCAGGATTTATTGATGAATAGAAAGTTCACTAGAACAGCATTTATTTGAAATAGAAATCTTGTAACATTCCAAACGTCTTTTGTGTCACTTTTGATCAATTTAATGTGTCCTTGCTGAATTAAAGTATTTCTTTCTGAATGGGAGTGCATCACAGATCCCACAAAAATATTAAGCAAAAACTTAAACAATTACATTTCAAAATGTATTAAAATACAAAACAGTTGTTTTAATTTGCAATAATATTTCACAATATTACTGTCTATATTTTTGCTTCAAATTCTGAATACATTTTATTGCAAAAGTTATTGATGAATCATGACATGTTCGTGAAAATGTTTGTACACTGATTTCACGCACAAATTCATGTGTGTGTGCACGGTTGGAGAATGAGACCCAAAGCATACGTGTTAATAGTAGCTGGATGTTGAGAAATATAAACGTGACATTTAAATAAATACCTTGAGGGTCGGATTTTTTAAAGGCATTTCCGGCATCAATGAAGTTTGTGGCTGCGTCATGTTTACTCTGCATCTGCAGGTGTAGGAGGGCCGCCTGCGAGAAAGCATTTCCTGCAGCTAACAAACACATTTACACAACAAAATCCAAACATTAAATAGACATAAATAGACTTTATGCTTTAACACACATCTTCCTCATTTAGAAATGAAATGCCTTTTTGTTCCATTCACACATGTAAATGAAGAGGACAAAATGACAAAAGTAGATATGTTAATATGTTATTTATACTGAAGCTAAATGTAATGTCACTCTTTACCACTCCAGTTCTTGGCCATCTTGAACATATTTGCAGCTCTTCCATATAAGTCACAAGCATCCTCCATCTTTGAAGAGCCCCTGGTGAAATATAATGAATATTAGAATGATGATTTCAAACAAATCATTACAAGTCATAAATAATAACAAATCATAAACTACAGAGCTCCACACATGGCATGCGGACATATTTATGGAGTACATACAGTATGTACAGTGTTTCCCCTAGGATTTTTTTCGGGGGGGGGGGGGGGGGGGGGGGGGGGCTGCTAGTGTTGCGGAGCGGGCGTGTTACGGATACGTGGTGTAAATTTTTTAGCAATCAAAAAGCATGTCTAATTAATTGAAATAGTGTATTATGAATCATTAAACGTATACAACATTTAAAAAAAAAAATTTCACACTAATTCTGTGTTGTGTTTTTTCTGGTAATAAAATGAAGACAAAACACAAATTTGATCATTTATCATCAATTTTAATCAAATGAAATTAAATAAACTTTTTGTCAAATAACGTGCTGGACAATGATTTACTGTTAAAATTAAAACATGGATTATTCCTTAAATTCAGTTTTGATGATAATTTATTTGGATTAGTGTTAGTATTATTACATTGGGACATATCTAAATTCTACTGTACAACGGTAATATATCTCTGTCAAGTTAAACCGAACTTTTATTTTGACGGGTTGCCGTGAAGACCTTTTGAGTTTGTGTGTTTATGTCATAATGATAGTTTTTCTCAAATGAAGCGGTTAAATGATCACGAAGTGACTTTCGGAGTGGATCTAGAGCCTGGAGAGGAAGTTTATCCATTTGTGTCTTCATATAGGCAAAAAAAACAGCGCAAGCGTCACATGTGCTTCAGTGTGTGTGTGTGTGTGTGTGTGTGTGGTAAATGAAACTGCGCGTCGGCTGCACCATTCATTCACTCAGAACATGCAGGATTCGTATTTAAATTGTCTTTGTGGTTTAATATCCACACACACTTGTCTACATCGCGATTTGATTTCAAGTGTATACTGAACTGCTTTCTATTTATTCCTCAAAAGATGAACAAATTCCATGAAATTCCGCGTTATACAGTAAATATCTTTTTTATGAATGGACGTCAGCAATTTAGGGGGGGGTAACAATGGTAAGGGAAACACTGATGTATATAATCTGCAAAACATTTGTTGTCTCAAGCACACCTGATACAAATCAAGGGCTTCATTAGTTGCACCAGGTGTGCTTGAGCTAGAACACATGAAATATCTGAACTGGCTAAGTTTGTTGAGTGTCACGTTTGACTGCATGTTCGAAATTAGGGATGCACCGAAAATTATAATATTATTATTTTCGGTTTTTGTTCGAAAGAGAAAAAAGGCCGAAAATATGAGCCGAAAATATGCCGCCCCGCCCCTCTGTGTTCAGGAATCAGGAATTACCTATGGGCGCAGCATGTTTTGTAACTTTGCAAGCGGCTTTGCTTCCGAAGATGCACAACTTCAACGCAACTGATCAGGCCCTGTCACAAATGGCACACTTCATATGCACTTTCGGTCTTGTGGACTTACAATCGCTGCCCCGTGCCCGTTAAGTCCATGAGACCGTAGGGTGTTTCTGAGAAGGCAGGTTCAGAAAAATCCTTGAAAGACAAAAGACCTGCAGCAAGACTTGGTGGCAACAGGCACTGAGGTTTCAGCTGCACAGTAAGACACGTACTAAACGCACGCCGGATTTCAAGACGTACACCACTACTAACCCATAAGCACAAGAAAAGTCGCCCCAATTTGTCCAAAATCATATAAATAAGCCATAAAAGTTTAGGGATTCTGTTCTGTGGAGCGATAAAACAAAACTTTTCAGCCCTATGGATCAGCGGTATGTCTGGAGGAAGAAGAATGAAGCATATGCTGAAAAGAAAACTGGTGATGCTCTGCGGCTGCTTTGCATCCTCTGGCACTGGAAACCTGCAGCGTGTGGAAGGCAAGATGGATTCATTTTTGTATATCAAGAAATCCTAGGAAAAAGCATCATTGGACCTTCCAACAGGACAATGATCCCAAGCATACCTCAAATTCCACCAAGACTTTCGTTACAGAAGAATTGAATCTCATGAATATTACTGAACTGAAGGCCATTGCTCATGAGGAACGGGCTCAGACTCCTCAGAAACACTGCCAGTAGTGTGTGGTTTTATATCTCGTTTGCAGCAGGTCATAACAGCAGAAGGGTGTCCTACTGAGTACTAAAGATGCTTGCCATGATGGGGTTGAATAATTTTGAGACTGCAAAAGTCATTAAAATTAGCATTTTCAGTTGAATTTAGGGAAACCACTTGAAACATTTGTTGTGTTGAGCTATTTATTTCAATTACTTTTGTTTGATTTGTTCATTACAAACAACTGAAAGTCAGTAAATTCTGATTTTTGAAAATGTTTAAGTCTGTAAATAAACCTGATTTGCAATGTTAAATCATTTCGATTACAACTCTGTATATATATTATACAAATACAAAGAATTTGTTCCCTTGTTTTAATAAATCGCCGTGACCACATTGAACTAATTTGTTTCCTCATTTTGATTGAACTAAAACAAGGGAATGAATTATTACAACGTGGCCACGATTTAGTAAAACGAGGGAATGAATTATTATAGTGTGCGCACAATTTACTTCAAACGAGAGAATGAACAAATTAGTAGAACGCATTGACGTATTGGTGAAGAACGAATTGTTCATTTGTGGCCACGATATACATACGAAAGAGCTCGAAAAATATATGTAATATAACATTTGTCATGAGGGACACATAATTAAGCTATTTTTTTTGTTACCATAAAATTTACATTGATTAGTAAATATATTTTGTTGATAAGAATGTGGATATATTTTTTTGAAATGGAATGAACCTTTAAACAAAATATTTTTAAAAATTAAATAAAATATTTGAGGCTTTTATTGCACATATAGTATGATATAGTGAGAATATGGAGCTCATATTGAAATAAAGCTCTGTAGCTTTAATGGGAATTGTGCAATTGCAATGTTGATTGAGAGATGTAGGCTATAAATAAACGTTAATATAAGTCTCCTGTATCATATTTTTCTAATATTTAACCTCCTGAGACCCGAGAGTTTGCCTGGTGTGCATTTTATAATTGTTCTTGCTATTTGGGATAAGTAGGACCTAATAAATATAATAACTAAAATTTGTTTTTGTACAGGAAGTAGTTTTTGCAGAAAATGATGTCCTCATGTGAGGACAGTGGGTCTATGATTTACCATATGATGTCCTCGTATGAGGACACAGTACTAGCAATAAAAAAAAAAAACTTGTGGTTGTAAAATGGTTGTAATTCAAGAATGCTTTGGAATATAGACATATGGTTGGTCTTGTTTTTAAGAAGACATTTGCCAGATTATTGTAGAAGTGAAATAAATTATGAAAGTGAAACATAAAAAAAGTTATATAAGTTTGAGTTTATGAAAATATAGAATGTAAAAATATAATTATTTATATTTTATATAAAATATGTATATTATAAAATATATTTTACTCTAAAACTGCTAGAAAATTAAAGCCAAAAATCTAAACAAGTTGTGTTCCAAATTTTAGGTTGATATCTCAAAAAATGAGCTTTCAGTAAGATTTTATTTGGGCGTAGTACCAAACTTTTTCACTAGATGGACAGCCAGCTTCCTTACTGACCATATAAGGGTGTCTCCATTTTCATATGTTTTGAGTGATCTGAACCATGTCTTTCCATAATTTCACACAATTTATTAAGTATACATCCTATTCAGAAATAGTATGGGTGTTTTGGCAGTATTTGATTTGATTTCAACCTCTAATAAACATAAAAAGAGCACATATGTGCGTATTAGGGTTGAGGGTTCTCGGAGTTCATGTGATCATATGCTGAGTGATGTTGTAACTGGCCGAAGTGGGTGTCAGCTGACTTGATTTCTTCGTCGCCTGACTAGACTACATTATCATTTAGCGCCAGATCACAAGAGTAGACCTCAACCTTTGCGATATAGAGCCACAAGATCTTATTTTTGGAGGGGTTTTTTCTTCTGATAATAGCTTATATAAAGTTGGTGTTTGACAGCTAACTTGCTAGCATGCTAACTGTCTGTTTACCCCGGTTTGCCTATCAGCAGTGTGTTAAAAGTTAGAAAACATACCCAAACAGAGAGCCCAAGAACGACTGCGAGGATTTAACTTTCTTTTCGGCTTCTGCCATGAGGGCCATGGCCTCCTTTTCTTTACCGGAGTTATCCATAAATATTGTTTGCAGTTCAACTTTAGCGGCAGACTATAGAATCCAGCCACATCAACACATCCCTGCGGAAACTTCCAACATGTCCGTCTACTGTTTCATTTCAAAATAAAAGTTAAGTTGGGCTTAGCTATATACATATTTTTTTAACTACCCTAATATAATATTTATTTATTTATTTTCAATACATTTTGAGTACAATTTCATTCAAATGTCATAAATAAGCACATATATTTTTAATATGGTTTTCTAAAAATAAAAAAAAATAAAAATAAAAATGCGCTCTTTGGCACTTAGTGAAAGATTCTTGTAAACTAACAATACGTTTAAAATTATAAACATAACAAATGTGTAAAAAAAAATAATCAATCAAACCAATTTTTTTTTTAAATACAGTCTATGAATGAAAAACTTTAAACAGTGCGGTCTCTGTAAACGTCCACCAGAGGACGCACTCTGATAATGTGAAATGACACTGGCCCACCTAGCATGCAGTTTGCGGGGCATCTTTGTGAGGAATTCCCCATGTAGGCATGGTGACGTATAAACAGACCCCTGTGTGCTGGTCTGTGAGGGAATCCCGGCGTATAGGCGGTGTCCACGACATGAACACATATTGTGAGTGTTTTCTTGCCTGTGTGGTTGCTATGTAGTCAAGACTGCCACGTGTTTGATGACTTTGTTACACTTTTTTTCCCCCTCTTAAAGGGATAGTTCACCCCAAAAAATGTCTGTCATCATTTAGTCTACTCACCCCATATTGTTCCAAACCTGTATGAGTTTCTTTCTCTGTTGAACACAAAAGAAGATATTTTAAAGAATGTTGGTAACAACGGCACAAGTTGAAGGCACCCAATAAAAAAGAAAAGGAAGTCAATGGCTGCCGTCAACTTTCTGGTTACAAACATTCTTTAAAATATCTTCTTTTGTGTTCTACCAAAGAAAGAAACCCATACAGGTTTGGAACAACATAAGGGTGAGTAAATGATGACAACAATTTTGGGTGAATTATCTCTTATACAAAATGTCATAGTTCACATGTGAACACATTCATATGCTTGGTAAGAGGCTTATGGAAAATGGCATGCCATTGTGTCCCAAAGGGAATATTGTTATGTTGACACACTGACTAAAATATGTACTCTCTCTGTTTAATCGACAATATATTTGCATATTTTTTTAACCTCAAATGCTTTAACCACCCGGTTTTGTTTAAGGAATTTGTTAGGAGCTTCAGTATAAGCTGCAGATGATTATAATGATTTGTGTTCACTTGCTCAATTTATGAGATGGATCTCAAATGTCTGCATGTTCACACAGCCTCTGTTACTCTGTCACCACACACACACAGAGAAACTTGCAGGCTTCAGGCCTGAAACCAGCCCTGAAGAAAAGTCCAAATAGGGGGATGTTAACGTCTTCCATAAAGAGACCGCGTCGAAGTCCTGAACTTGGACTTTAGAAAATCTAACGGACCCGAGGAAAAGAGATATTAATAACTCCTTCAAGCCCATCCCACCACATTCTTCACCACTGAGTCACAATGTAAACCAGCTAGCAATGGAGCCAGAGGTGGATTGCCTCTGTTTCTCATTTGTGTATCTTTCCATGGCGAAATTGTGGAAACGGGGAGATACCCTTCCTCTCTTTCTTTATAAACCTGAAGGGTTACACACACGCAATGCTCTCACAGATTGTGGGATTGTATGAGGGAAGAGGAAAAACACAGGCATTGAGCAAGATGTGTGAAAAGTTATAACAGAGTCTCTGGAATGATGCAGAGCTGGAAAGTATAAGCGAAGAGAGGAACGGGTGGTTGTACTAGAGGATGGAAAATGGTGGTATGGGGTTTTGGCTGGGATCTCTGTGACTCACTGTTTATCTGGCCTGTCACCGAGCAACTGTACAGCATATGTGTGCACAAGACTGCAGCCTTTCTGTCTGCTAGTATGCCCCCTTTCCCAAAATTTCAAGATTCATATAAGACTCTTTACACATGCAGAAACCATACCAAACAGGCTTTGAAACGTTTAAGTCTATTTTTTCCCCTATAGCAACGTGTCAGTGAAAAGGAGAAATTGTTAAATGTCAGTCTAAGGAGGTACATTTAAATACTAGCCTATATGAGTTGATTTATTTTCCATTCATTTTATTTTGAGCTTTGCCTGTTTTCATCCCTATTAGTTGGGACAATTTGTTTGTTCTTGTTTTCTACGCATTCAAAAGTTATGCTTTTTCAGTGCAGCTCTTTTTGTAAAAAAAAACTTTTATAAAACAAAACAGATATAAGATACAAAGGGTCTTTATTCAGCTCAATATATTTACTGTGAAAACATTGGTTAACTGAAGCAGTCAGTGGAACCGTTTACAGTAGTCAGAAATAAATCTCCACATTTTTGCTTGTATGACATTGATTTATATATATATATATATATATATATATATCTTGTGACAGTCTTTCATAGTATGCATAGAGCTCATTCAATACAAAAAAGGAAGAAAACAATAAAACTGATCACATATAAAGCATATTTCCTTTTCAATCTTAAAGGCATAGACAGCAACATTCTAGTAAAATGATTTACAAAACAAAAGTCTTTTAACTTGCCTCCTCAGGTCTGCTTTCAAAGCAGTTTCAGAGTTTTGAGTGTTTGCCTCGACTTCACATTCTGATTTAGTTGACTATAACATTAAAAGCCGCACAGAAAAGTGTGTAAAGCCAAGTCTATATATTTCCACACTAAATGATAAAAATGTCTGTTATCTACAAGAGTTAATTTGCTATCCCTCAGGTCAGGAGCCATTATAAGTTCTATGAATTGAGTCATGTGTGAAGCATTTCTGGATGTGAGGTCATATGATTTTAAAATGGCGACAGATGCGACATTCCTTTCAAATGACTGAGACCAGTCTTTGGTTTATCATAATGCTCTTTGGCTTCCAGCTGGGAATCTTTGCATTGTTGCATTTGAACCAAGAATACATAGTAAGACATTAATTGCGAGTTACAAAATGACCAAAGTACAAAATGACACCAAAATACAGTGAATGGAGATGCATTGCAGCAGCTGTGGAGCTGGACAACAAGCGGGAAGTGCGGACAAGGATCAGTTGATCGTAAATGTGCATTGCTGCATTGTCTAAGCATCAGAGCCTTTTTGCCGGCGCTTGGATGGTGGCACGAGACGGGCAGGCAACTCAGGGGGGAGCCCATGACCATCCAGTTTCACTTCAATCAGGTGGCTGGCCAGGGCAAACTCCTCGTCATCCAGCATGCCGTCACGATCCACATCCGAGAGCTTCCAGATGCGGCCCAGCACAGAGTTGGGCAGCCGTGTGCTCACCATCCAATCTTTGGCTTTGATACCACTTAGTTTGCCTTCGTTTGGTGCTAGGTTGTAGAAGATCTCATCATACTTGGGCTTGTCCTTGGTCACTACCCATTCCTCATCTTCCTCACCCACCTCGCCATTTTGAACCTCGGTTTCGCCAAAGGGGTCCCCTTCCATAAAAGGTCCAGCACGGGTTCCCATGAAGGCCCCGCCTTGGACCCCAGGTTGGACCCCAGCGTCTATTTCTTCTTGCCTAAGAAGGGGCATCAGTTTGGCAATGTCATTGGACAACAGCTCATCCAGCATTGCCATCAGGTTGGGCTTAAGGGCTTTAAACTTGGTGAAGTCATGTGCCATTAGTTGCTCCTATACAATAAACACAGAAAGGACAAGTCAAGCAAGACAAGTAGTGTTTTAACCTCAATACAAGAGCCAGGTGGTTACACTAACCTGCATCTTGGTACAATCAGGGAAGTCTCCTGGAGAGATATGATGCTGTAGCTGAATCTTGGAGAAGATGACCGGGAGCTGGTAGATCAGATTCTTCTTTTTATTGTCCTTCCTGAAGACAGATGGCATCTCTTGCTTCAAGTAACTGATGATATGGGCATGTACCTATGAGAAAAGCAGCCCAGGGGACAGAAAAAAACGGAGATATTATTCAGAAAATCTTCTTTTGAAAAAGTCATACAGGTTTGGAATGATATGAGGGTGAGTAAATGCGGACAGAATTTAGATTTTTTTGTTTTGGGGGGTGAACTATCCTTTTAAGAGTTTACATTCGATCATTTACCTTCTGATATCACAGTTCCAGCAAAAAGTCATTAATGATACATTAACATACCCTCACAAGACGAGCCCTCTTGACCAAGTCATTAAGTTTGCGTAGGGCTGAGTTGCGTGGCAGATTCTGGATGTCAGCAAACAGATCTTCCTCCTCCAACTCAAACAGCTTGCGGTTGTCGGACACCATAAGAGGTTCAGACCAGAAGGACCCGATGTACACCCTCAGAACTTCAGGAGTACCAAACACTTTCCCCAGAGACCACATTAAAGCTCCATACACTCGCATGAGCTGCTGAGTATCAATCATATCAGCCTTGTTCAGCACAACACGGAGTTTGTCTTCATTGCCCTTTAGGGCTCCAATTGCCTCTGAGAATTCATCCGAGATCTCCAACTTGTGGGCATCAAAGAGAAGAATGATCCGGTCCACACGCTCAGCAAACCAGCGGAGAACTGCTGGGAAGTCATATCCTACAAAGAGAAAGAAGATGTGGAAGAAAATCATCAAGTTAAATAAAAGAGAAGACTATAACAACAGTAGTGTGCAAGTTTGCGGTGATCAGACCCACCAGCCTTGGTTTGATTCAAAGCAAGAGAGCATTTGAAAATCTGAAAAAAGGTAAAAGACTATGTACTTAAATTATTTTATAAAGGAATGACCTAATCCCATGAAGTATTGCAAATGATAGAAACAAATCAAAGCCAACAGTACAATATACAACTATCGGCTACAAATAAAAAACTGCAATGCATTTGAAGGTTCAGATACAAATACATAAGTAGTTTGAGAGGATTGGAGAAACGATTATGTCATTCAGATTGATTTGGAAGTGGGCGGTCATTGTTCTTGCTTCCATGTAGGGATGGCCCGATACCATTTTTTTTCAAACCGATACGAGTACGAGTATTTACATTTGTGTACTTGCCGATACCGAGTACCGATACCGATATTTCTACCGCAAAAGTAATAGGCTCCCAGAAAAGAAGACGACTATTTTAGAACACAGGTTAGAAGACTGTTTTTATTTTCTTCTCTGCTTGTTTTAACAAGTCTAAAAATAAATAAAAATTAGTAAAATAATAAATGTATTAACACACAAACCACTGTTAATTTAACATTAAAGCAAGCAGGCTACTGCGTGCATGGTCTGGCATGACTGAATGCGCGCTCCCTTAATAAATCCTAAAAGCTGACAATTCATCGCGATCTCACACATCTCTGTTATTATCAATGAAGCTGACTGCACAATCAATCTTTCATAATATCCACACTTTGTTTGTTATAATTAGAGGATTTGCCAGCATACAGAATTCAGCACTGAACAAAAAAGTCCGTTTTGAGCGGTGAGGGGAGTCTATCTTAAATGCTTCTGATTGGCCATTGCGTTCCAGAAATCAACACATATGTCTGTGATTGGCTACATCGCTCAACGCTGTAACCATGTTATGAATAGAAACTCTGGCCTGTAAATCGTTTCTATTTTGTTGTAGTTGTTCTTGTTGCTTTTCTGCAAGAGATGAATAAAAATCTTTTAGTTTTTATGTTTTATTCATAGATATTTCTAGTTTGCGGGAGTCCCGCGAATCGTTTTATTCTCCCGTAACCCGCACACACAGAGTGAGTGCAATACCGCCCGCGCGCGCGCTCGGCCATCAGATCTATGATGCGTCTTCAGATGTTTAATTAGATTGCTGGTGTTAAACGATGTACTTTCTTTCCCTCCTCTCGACACCTTAGCTGAACATAACTCACAGTCTGCCTTGCTGTTGTCATCACCCCTTATCTTGAAATGAGCCCAAACCGCCGACATTATACTTTCCTATGCCTCAGTTCACCTCGACAAAGCACTCGCGGCGGCCAGTTTCGTTTTGCAAAATGTACGTGGTATCGGCGAATTTTTATGAGTACGAGTACGAGTATATTAGGACAGTATCGGCCCGATCCCCGATGCCAGGATCGGTATCGGGCCATCCCTACTTCCATGCTAACATCAAATTCTCTTTTCAGGTAAACTCACACTGGGTTATGGGTTCTAGATTACATTCTAGATTAGATACACTATTGCTTAACCTTAGAGCTCATGGTAGGTCTGTCTTGAAAGGTTTGTATCGTGGGAAGCCAACCTTCTTGTAAACTTCAGATCCATACACCCCTACCTGTTGTTTTCAAGTAATCCCGTTCAGGATTCAGGACCTTGATTAACTGGTTCTGGTTTGTTTGATTAGGTTTAAAGGTTTAGTGGCCCTCCAGGAGAAGGGTTGGCTACACCTGGTTTGTAGGTTATTGCTGTTTCTCTACGGAAGAGGTAGCCAATTCTGCTCCTGAAGGGCTACCTTCCTGCAGACGTCAGTTCCAACCCTGCTTCAACACACCAGCCTTTAATTATCAGGCATTTTTGATTCGTTTTGGAGCTAAACTCTGAAGGAAGGAAGCTTTCCAGTAGCAGAGTTGGCTACCCCTTTTCTATGGATTATAATTATTGAACCAGCTGTTGTGTTCTATTGAGACTATTTTCAAATTTTGAGATCTTATTGGCTTTTTAACAATCATCTAAGTGATTATGTGCAAATGTTGTGTGTTGACAACATTTGAATAGTCCAGAGCCTCTTACATCCCCCTAACATTCCTTTACATTCCTTCCCTTTCCTCTCCCTGTCACACCTTTATGGCTCACTTTCCCATTCTGTGCGTCATTTCAAATGCTGAGGCAGGAAAATATGTGAGAAAAAGCAGACATCAACCAGTGAGGTGCAACACTGATAAGCTAAGATAACCCAACGATGTTCTCTGAGGGAGAGCCTAGAAATTATTCATCTGTTTACTATGAAAAAGATCTCAGATCAGGATTATCCTTTTTTATTTACGATGAAACCAATTAGTTCCCAATATCTAGAGTTTCTCTGGGGTCTTTATGGGGTCAATTCAGTTTTACTCTTTTAACAGAATGTTCTACATTTTTGAAGTAAAACACATATTGAGGCACATTGTGAGTTTTCACATTGTGAATTCTCTCATCGAATAAACACATATTAAAGAGATATTGTAGACCAGTTTGAATGAAGTTGAATTTTAAGTGGGAAATGTATTGAAATTTGGCTAAAAATACTTCAAAACCTTTCTCCTTACTTTTTTAGACAACCTTACCTCGACTCACTCTCTGTTTGGCCCCGGACAGGATGCCTGGGGAGTCGATGATGCTGATGCTCTCCAGGACCTGGTTGGGCAGCTGAGCACACTGGAATCTGTCAGAGAAAGAGATGAGGTCAGATTGTGTATTGCATTCGGTGATAGACAAAAAAACCCTTCATACGTTCATTTTTCCTCTTGGTTGAATGGGTAAATCAAGGCTACAGACTTTAAGCTGATATATTTTGTTAAATACAGCATTACATGTTTCATCTGAGTTGCTAAGCTACAGTTGCCCCAAAATATTTAGACACTTAAAAATGCATGAATGTCTTAGCATTAAACAAAATATCAAACTGTGTAGCATTTTTCAACTTCATACATCCACTAAATCTTTTTTTTTATAACTACTACAATGCTTTTACAACTTGTGTATGTGTCCAAAACTGCCCAACATATTCAATGTAGGTCTCATCGACATCTTATGCACAAAACAGTTGGTGTATGATTCCTTAAAAGGATACAGCACAATTATCAAACATTCAGGGGCTCGTTAGTTAAAATCACTTTCCCCCTGAGAAAAGCTGAAAAAATGATCCATTACTCCTATCACAGCTGTTGTGTGTGATCTAAGACGCAGACTTCTAGCGTCACTCCACCCAGGCTGGTCCATTGTGTGGAAGTGGTGCTTGAAACACACGGGGCTTCCTGAGGGAAAATGACCAGCGCTGCCAAAATCAAACAATACTTGCCACTAATGATCTGCGGCATAGAAAAACATGGTCTCTTCCTGCTTTAAAAGAGCTTAATGAGTGGACTGCTTCCCTGGGCAGGAAGTAGGAGAAAAGAAGTTCTCAAAACATGTTTGCAAAAATACACTCAAGGAGAACAGGGGAAAACTGGATCTGATAAATACGCTCCCTGGCACTCAAAATAGCGCCCCCTTTGGTGTTGACAGACAACTACAAGCTAATTATGTTGAAACTCGCTTGGCAAGCTTAATGAGTGGACTAAGGTATTCAGATGACCTGGACCTGAACTTCAGCTTAGTTTCCTCACACTGTTTTGACTACTCCCTGGTATTTCAATACCAGACATTGCTCTGTCTTAATTCACCAAATAAGTGGAGTTTGCTAAAGCAAGCTTCACTGCCATTATTGTTCACACAGAGGGTTTGAGATTTGTTCTAAATGTTAGGGTCAATGCTCTTTTTTTTGACCAGATGTTATAAATAAATATAAAAAATAAATATGTAATTCGTACATGCAATGAGTTGAATACTTCTCTTCTACAATGAGCATGTTTTTAAATTTTTTTATATTTTGGAGGGGCATGAAGTAAAAAATGTCAGGGTGATATCAGAAAAAAAATCATTATTTTATTTAGTTTGGCATAATATATTATTATTATTTCCATATTATTTCTATATCTGATTCACTACTTTTTTAATATTTGAAAAACTTTTTTCCCAAGGTCAAGTTTCTTAAAATATCAGTTAATTTGACATTTTACGGTCAAGGCAAGATTAGTTTAGGTAGTAAAATGTCATGTGGTGTGATTCCCCAAATGTGATGATATTTATGAATTCATAATTCATGATATATTACATGTTTACCTTGAAATTGTAAAACTTTACACTGAAATGTATGCAAGGTGTAACAAAAATATAGGTTATTTCTTTTTAGCTGATGGTTACATCACATGACATTTTTAAAAGCATTAAAAATAAACTAATAAATAAACATGGGGCGCATCCCCCATGATTTGTGCTACATGAATGATACATTATTCTGTTTCTTTTTCTAAGTGACCAGGTTCTAAGCAATCACACCTTTGCAAACGTATAGAAACAAGCTGAAAAATGTTCACAACACCTAAGCAACACCATAGCAATATCCTGGCATACTCCATTATCTTCAGAAAATGTTAAACATAAATATTTTCTTCTGCAATGACAAACTTTGAAATTAGTCCTTCTCCTTAACCTCTTTAAGGACTCTGACGCCTCTTAAGTCATCACCCATTACAGCTGTGCTTTTGCCCTCTCTTGTGATATCTCTCCCTTCCACAAGTTTTCCACAAATAAGGAAAGTCCCTCCTCCCTTAGAAATTTGGCACGGACTCTTGAAATTCCGTAGAGCAAAAACTAACACACTGTTTCTCTGTTATCTTCCCTGCGTGCCCAGTGTAAGCAGACGGATCAGTGGCCACATTCTTTCACACAACCCGCCTTCATCTCTCATGTCATGTCGTACATAGCGGCTCAGTGTAACATCTGCCTGTATGAATCTATTCACCTGTTGAGGAAGGTGTTTCCGAAGGGGTTGAGCTTGCGGAAGGGTTTGTTGGGATCCACTATGAGGGCGTTTCCAGGAATGAGCCCCTCCACGTCTCCGTGCATGATAGCGGTGAAGCAGTCGGTGGTGGGCTCCGGCCCTATGCGACTCCCTGGGACGTCCTGTTCCAGCAGATACCTGTGTTGACGGAACAAAGACATGGTTAAGTGTTGACATGATAGTCTTTAATAACCTTGAAGCTTGTCTTCTATGTCTACTAGATGGACAAAACACAATGGAACTGCTGTTTAAGTTCAGCTAAATGTATTTCTATTCACTAAATAATCTGATTTGAATTTGAATAACCTTTGAATACAGAGATCAAACCAACGTAATGTAGAGTATATATCTCCCAAGATCCTAAACCATGAGTGGACTAATACCACTATCCAAGCCCTAAACCGCCATAGATATGTTTTAACTCCTTAAACCCTTTAAAAGAACCCTTACTTGATAAACGTGGTCTTTCCTGTGGAGTACTGTCCAACCACTAGCACCATGGGTTTGTTGTCAAAGTCGGCGTCCTCCAGACTCGGTGAGTGGAAGTCATGGAAGCAGTAGTACTGCTCCAGGGGCAGGAGTTTCTTTCGATAGAGTGACTTAAGGCCCTCGGTCACTGTCCTAATCACCTCAGGGGCCTTTTTGACATTTTTACGTCCCCAACGTGACATCTTGCAAACTTACGAGAGTATTCAGAGTTTCCTTTGCAGTTAATTTATGGCTGTGTTTTGCACTGTTTACGTGTCCGCTGGGATGGCTGAAGACTCTTCTCTTGCTTACAGTATTTATGTAAAGCAACCAAATGTTCTGCCTTGAAGGTTTACGGTGATTTGCTGGAGTTATAAAGCAAGCTATAGTCAAGTGTATACAATGTTATATAATTTTTAACCCCCGGGTTTCTTCTGTTTCAGTAAAAAAAAAAAAATTCCTGAAAAAAAAAGAACATTGAAAAGAAAATGAAACATTAGAACAATATTGCATACAGTATATGCTGTAGGTATATTATTTCATCTTAATAATTTCTTGGTTAGAAGGCCTTGCTCCCATTTAAAATGTCTAACTTTTCCATTTACCTTCAAATAAAGAATCTTAAGAAATGTTTTTAGCCCTGAGGGAAAGTAGAGTGCATTGTCCATGCATGTCCCTGGAAAAAGTTGGTGCTCATTTTGGAAACACTTACACACACCCACCCAAACTCTGAGTCCACAAACACACATTCATAACTAACTTCCGTATATTGAAAAAAGTGAGCCATGTTTTCCAGCAGCGGCTCACAGTGGAAAGTTAAATGTGTGAAGGATTACCGTGTGTAAAGGGCTGAGTACACCAGTGATGCATCAAACACAAGCATATTCAGTGTTTCTGACAGAATCCTGACAGGATTTTGCATCAAATACCCTAATGCGCATTTGGCACACAGTCGAGTCTAAACACTCCCTACTTTGGGAGGGAATGATTTATGCTTTTCCAGAGAACTTATTCTGAATCAAAATGGAGTTTACACTGAAGTAAACGTATTCCAGTGAAGGCAAGTTGTGCCATCCTTAGTTAACAACTGAAAAGAAACTAGTTACTGTATGTCGGATTAAAAGTTCAACTTTAGCACAGCTGCCTTGGCAAAAAAGTTAATGGTTGGGATTTGACTTTATGTAATAAGACTCACATGTTGCGCAGGAGATGGAAAATGCCTTGTGGCATCCTTCACCACAATTGCAACAGAAAGTTGACTCTTTGGGAGAACCTTTGAGCTTCAGATCATTTCCAGAAGTAATACAGAACCAGAACACTGATGTGTGCCAGTAAAGGAAGGAAAGGCCAGAGGCATTTCTCCTATGTTTAATCCTTTTTTGGAGGGGTTCAACAATGCACGCATCAACTGCTCTAAACTTTTTCTTTTATTTAGAAAGGGATTATAAAACAAAACAATGGAACAGTCCAAAAAATCCAAGATTTGTCCTCTTACCTGGAGAATGCCGAATCTCAGGTTGAAGTACTTGAAGAGATGACGGACCTTAGCAACTCTTTTCTCTGGCTCTGGATGTGTTTCTACACGCGAGGATGTGCTTTAGAAGGAACAATCTGTCTAAGGCACTGGAGGAGAAGCACCAAGTAAAACGTTTCAAGTAACGGTTCTTCTTCAGAGGAGAGGTCTTGATCTGCCTGTGCTTCTGTCTCTTGCTGCAAAATCAGCTTTAGGCTTGCACACAAGTACTGCCTCTTTCCCTGCCTACGTTTCTCTCTGCACCTCTTCTTCAAACACTGCTTGACGCAGAAGCAGGGGAGAGCCCAGAACGGCTGATTGGTTTTAGGCGAGTGATGACAATGGGTTTAAACCAGGGTGGGGACAGGGTGTTGAGGGGGAGCATCCACATGCGAAGGTGGAGTCAAGCATTTTATAGGTAGAGTCACTCATTTACATAAAGTACTGCCTGCAAACATGAGGGTGTGGCACTGCTCGTCTTTCAGCGGATGCTTCACCATGGGGCAACATATTCTATTATGACTTTTTTGGCTTTTGTTTGATCTAGAGATCTGTTTGCAGAGCAGACGTTCACGTGACTCTTGATGATGGCATGAAAGACCACATTTGAGACACTTGGCAGATCATCTATATTGCACTCTGTTGCTCCTTTCTGACTCAGACCCGATTAACCAATGCCACCTACTGGCCAGTAAGATCATTACATGTACACAATGATGTCAAATACACTCCGTCTTAAAAAACAACCAAGTCAAATGGCAAACAAAAGGTGTGATTGTTTCATAAAAGAAGCAAGGTTTAATTTACAGTTTTACTAAATGTACAGTTTTTTTAAAAAGTGTCATTATACACAATAAATACAATACAAAATTAATCTGTAGTACTATACTTCAAATTCTTACAGTTCTTCTATTTTCTTTTTTCTCTTTACATTATTATTGTTCTTTTTTCCATGTCACTGCTTTCGCTGTGTTTGCTTCTGAACGGTTCAAAGATCTTTCAGTGATTCTATCTTAAATGTGTACGAGTGTCTGAACATACATATGCCTACGAAGAGAAATAAAAAAAACCATGAACGAGGGAGGCTTTGTGTCTGCACTTCGGAGATGCAAAAATTACTTGTTTTTCAAGCTTGTAATAATATTCTCCCCCCCAAAAAATTTTATTAGAAGGATCACCCAAATTTGCTGTGCTGTTATTGTATGTTTGATTTGTAAATGTGCTCTTGATGCTGGAATGCTTTAAAGGTCAACAGATTTCTTACAGTTCTGGTGACTTTTCGGTTAGTGAATACTTCATTGTTAATTCATGTAGTTAGATAACCAAAACCTGAATTCAAGTCTTCGGGGAGACAGAGCACTATACTAATATGCATTAATGAGCTTCTATGCAGTGATCACCAGTTCCTAAAAAATATAATTACATGGTAGGGGGGACCATTCTAACAAAGGGAGAAGTGATTCATTGGTCTCTCAAAAAAATAAACAAATTAACTACTATTTGATATGACAATTTTCATGATATCACTTAAAAAGTTCCTGCAATCTGCATACGTCACAGTAATTACAAAGATTATTTATTAAATGAATGGTGATATATTTTTGTCTCTCACAAGTTGAGAAATCTTTAAATTGGGGAACCCACGTAGGAACCGTCCCAGGAAAAAACAAAGAGGGACAAAATTTTGAAAATCATATCAAAGTGCACTTTTTATACTTTAGAAAGTACACTTAAAGGGCCATATGTAAACCAAAAGAACACATTTCATCAGCACAAACCACAGACAAACAAAGCAAACACAGCTGAACATGGGAAAAGTGTCTCCGTTTGCTTCCCCCATCCATTGACATCCTGCTTTTCAGTCTTTCAGTCAACTTCAGCTAAAGGGGCTGTTATCTACTGTGCGTCTGTGAAACCAGATTTCCATTCTGTCCTCTGCCCCCTACCTGTGGATGCTGGGACATGGGGGTGGATGACGGAGGTGTGGAGAGGGGAGGCATGGACTGTCTGTAGGAAGGATGGGTTTGGTGCTGGTTAGGCAGGTTTGCCCCATGAACCCTCCCTAAAGCCCCTCTCCCTGAGCCTCCATGTCCAGGAGGGCCCTGTTGGAGGTTCAGTATACTGTCTATGGCACACTGCAGGTGCTCATTCAACGAGTCGTCGGGTGGCGGACTACCGCTGGAGAAGCTTGCATTGTCCATGTCCGGAGAGTCTGACTTACAGCGTTTGGCAGGAAGCGAGGAGTCTCTTGTGCAGGAAGACTCTCCGGGAGAAGGCGGGCCAGGGGCATGTTGATCCATCCTGAAGGTACCCCTTCCTCCCTCTCGGTATTTGCTCCCTATGGCCTTCAACCGCCCCAGACCACCACCTTCCTCTGCCTCGTCCTCATCCTCTTTATCTGAGAACTCTCGGTGGTGTTGGTACGCGTTTTTGATGCCACGGTAGAGGACATCCTCCACCGCTGTGAGGCTCTGCGACTCTGTGTGGGAGTGAGAGCGCCCATGTCCACCCTGCCTTTCTAGTTTCACACTGGCTATCACAGTCCGTTCAGGTTGAGGGGAAGAGCCTTGTGGCTGCGGGGAAGAGGTAAGAGGGGGTCCTGTTGGCAGAATGGGCAACGTATCTCCACCTCCTCCTGGTACTCCCGGCCTGTGGCGTGGACTGATGTTTTCACGATACGTCTTTCGTAGCGGGAGCCGGCAAGTGGTTAGTGAAGGAGTTGCTGTGGACGCAGGGATCCGCTTGACCCCGCCTACCTCATGGTGTTCCAGAGTGCCATTCATCTGCGCCGAAGACGTGGAAGGGGACGACGAAGACCAGGAGGAGGAAAGTGAGGGCTTAGCCCCACTACAGGAAGTTGCACTACTGGAGGCAGAACCTGTGTGTGTTGTTACTGTAGTGACCGTGGAAGAGGGGGTGGGGTTAGAAGTTGGGGGTGGAGTTCTAATGACAGTGGTGGGTGGGGTTACATGTGGTTTGACTTTCTGCGGCTGCTCAGGGGTCGGTAGTTGTGGCGTGAGTTGGGATTGGGAGTGGACCGGATCTAAGGCGGTGTTGTGAACCACCTTACTAAGCCCCGCCTCCTGTTTGATCTTGAGCTTCAAACCTATTCGCCGGCGCGCCTCGTAGGTCTTCATGGGCGGTTTGCTGGTCCGCTGGGGAAGCGCGACGTCATCGTCGTCATCAGCAGCAGGGCGGGAGGACGGAGTGCGGCTGAAGGAGGCGCTTGGTGTTACTGGCTCCACAGACGACCGGGCCACAGGAGCAGGTGTAGGGGTTGAACTGGTGGACCAGGATACTGATGCTCCCCCTCCACCTTGCTTGATCACCAGCTTGGTAGGAGGGAAGGGCGCCGGGGTAGAAACAGAAGTGGGGGCAGCAGCTGGAGTAGGTGCAGGGATTGTGGTTGAAGCAGGGGCAACTGCTGCGGCTGGAGCAAGAGCAAGTGTGGCTGGTGCAGGTGGACCTGCAACTGCTGCTGATGAAGTGATTCTTACAGAACTCAGCTCCACCTTTACAGGCCTCACTGCACTGCTGTCCAGCAAACAGGAATTGGCCACAAATTCTTCTGCAAAAAGTCAGAGATGAAAGTGATTAAATACCACAACATCAGAATATACACTGACAGTTACACTACCGATAGCACATAAATTATAAACAGGAACAAAGACAATGCTCCTAAAACAATTTCATGGCAAATTTAACTTGGTCATTACCTGGTTTCTCCTTGGCCAGAACCCTGTCCTGACTCAGAGCAACCTTCTCCTCTTGAATGAACATCCGGTCAATCATAACCATCTCTGCAGAGGGACCCAGCCTCTGCTCAAAGTAACAAACACACAAGATACCAATGAATTCAGGGCTCAGAAGCTCCAGACATTGAGAGGTCAAGTGAGTGAGATTTGAATGATACCTTTGATTCCTCAAAAAGCAAGTGACGATATTTATCCAGCATTGCTTGTGTGCGCTTCAAGAGTTGGCTTGAGACATTCTCAAATTCATCATCCACTGGACAGAGAACCAAGAGTTAAGCAAGAGTTAAACACTGGCCCCGAAGAGGGTGCCACACAATTACACTACAGGTCTGTAGATGTTCACACAGAGGTATGAGTGTTTACCTTTGCGGTAGTCTCCCGTGGACGAAGCCATGCCTTGATACAGGTGGTACGGCAGCAGTCGATGAAGTGTGTCCTCAAACGAGTAGAAAGGAGAGCTGTAGTCAGGATGGAGAACTGAGCCTTGCTGTTTTCGCAGCTGTTCTAGCATCCTACAAACAGATACATGAGCACATGAGTAGGAGAACTACTGATCTTTAAAAAAAATGTGTATAACTAGCATGTCACTTCATTTTATAGGTTTATTTTTAGATTTTTTCTAATACCATGTTTGCAATTTACACTCTGTAAATGAATATATTACCTAGCCTCTTTGCTTGGTTCCACACTAAAGGGCCTTTTTAATGACGTCTGTGAAAAGACAAAAGGTCACATTCAAATAAATTATATCAAAAGGTTACCATAAATAAGACACCATCCAGATCAGTTTATTACAACAGTCTTATGTAATGTGATTTTGAACCGTACCTGTGTTTGAGGAGTGGGTGGTAGAGGTCCAGGCATTTGAGAGAGTCCAGCACCTAAAACCTGAATCTGCAAACCAGCTTTACCCAGAGTTAGCCCACCAACTGAACTTATGACTCCTGGCTTTGCCTGCAAACCAGAGTCAGAATGCATTCAAAATGATCAGTCTCCACTGAGTAAAGTTACTATATCTGAAAAGGTTAATTGTCCAGCTGCAAACTACAGTAAAAATACTATCAACTACATTTCACTCACCTGAACAGCCTGTGCAAGATTTGGAGTCGTGGCTCCCTGGTTCACTGTAGCCCCAGCAGAAAATAATGGAGTGTCATTTGCACCTGAGGTTGAGATAACGCATTGTCAACTTAGAATTATTTTAAAGGGGTGATGAACTGAGAAATCAAATTTTCCTTGAGCTTTTGACATCTAAGAGGTCATCATATTATAAGAATATCCTGTAAGTTTCAGAACTGAAAACGTCCTTGTTAGTCCAATAAAAGCTTTTATTGACACCAGGCTCAGCAAACGACTCGTTTTTCAAAGTGGGGGAACTATGACGACAAAGAGGATAAAACACCACCCCTGCAGAAGATGATCAACGCCTACTTCAACACGGCCGGTTAGCCCCGCCCACGATTCGCGCATTACACGTTAAACTCATTATAATATGCAAAACTGTTATCCACTCACGGCAGTGGGTGTTTACTTCCAAGTCTTCAATGCGAGACGCCCATAAAAACCGAGCGTTTTTGAGCTAGGCTCAAAACTAGGGTAGAAAATAGCCTATTACTTATTCATTTTGATGTTTTTGAATGTAAAAACCAAGCGAACGTCATAATTTGACCTCAGACAACAATATACATTTTTTTTAAAAGCGCATTCATGACCCCTTTAAAGTAAACATTTAAAAGGATAGAAATATGGGATGCCCACCTGTAGTAGACGACTTGACAAGCACAGACTTCTGCTGCAGAAGGGACTGGACTGGTGCTTGGATGGTGCCACTTGCTGCTGAAGTTGCAACTTGGACTGAAGGTGGATCTGGCATTTTGCTAAACTGGTTTGTAGCCTGTTGCTGAGAGGCCTGAACTTGTGCCTGAGCTTGCTGCTTAGCCTGGAGAAGAATGTTTTGCTGGACCTGCATATATCAGAAGCAAATAGACAATCATCTTATCAGAGTTGATAAAAAATAACAATTATGGAGATTTGAAAGAGACATTAGGAGTTTTAGTCCTACATAACAGTAATTTAGACCATTGATTTTGATGGCCATCTGTTTTCGCCCTCATTTTTTTCAAAGTAACCCTGCCCACAGTGACACCCGAATGTTAAAAAAAAAGCCGTGCTCTATATAATTCAAATAAACATCAAAAAACCAGTTATAACAAAGTATATGGTGATGATGCAATACCTGGTGAAGTTTTTCCAAAAGCTGCTTTTGTTGAGGAGAGGGCTGTGTGATCGATGACATGGTCTGCAGCTGCGCACCGATCAGCTGTAGGTGATGCTGCTGTTCTGCAGTCAGCCCCGGCACCACAGTCACCTGCTGTTTCACCACTGCAGCCGGAGACGAGCTCGAAGCAGGCTGGAACTGGAATTGCGTGGGAAGTGGTTGTGGAGGCTTCGGGGAGCAGGAGGAAGGAGGTATGTCTGGCTGCAGGGTGGTAGGCTGAGGCAGAGTCTGAGGAAGAACTTGAGGCTGGAGCTGCACTTGTATTTGCTGAGGCTGCTGTTGCTGATGTGGAGGAGCTGGCTGTGGTGGTTGTGGAGAACCTCCGATCTGATTGTGTATGATGAAGAGAGGCGGTAAAGAGGAAGGTGTGCAGGAGCGTGAGGGAGTCTGCGCTTGAGACTGAGGCTGGGGCTGCGACGGAGGCCGAGACTGCTGGTGCTGGTGAGGAGACTGGATCTGTTGAGCAGGTTGAGGGCTGTCAGACAGAGAGGGTGTTGGTGTAGGGGTGACCACATGTTGAGATGGGGATGCGCTTTGGATCTTTATAGTCTGTGAATGAAAGAGGAGGAGGAGGAGGAGAAGAGAAAATTATCAATAATAAGCCAGTTCTTATTTTTAATTAATAATTTGGGGAAATTACATTTTTAGGGATGCACTGAAATTTTCAGTTTTTTAACAGAAATGAACAGCTTGTTTACAAACATGTTTTCAATAAAATCATTTCAATAGCAATAAGAAAATGAACCCACAGCAACAACACATAAACAGATATATATTCTACAAGTCACATTACTAAAACTAAGACAACATCAGTTAGCTCTAGACGGCTTTATAATTCATTCTGTTTGCCATTTGATTTAGCCAGTTTATCGACTAATCTCCTAATGATGAGACTTTATCAATAACAAGTTTCTTACATAACCGTTTTATACTTCAGTTTCACAATCATTTTCAATATATGCAAATGGTACAGAGCAGAAAGAAAAACAAAACTGTATCTGGTTTTCAGTTTCGACCAAGAAATTTATTCCAGTGCATCACTAAAACAATGACTAACTTGCAAACATACCTAAAGTGCAAAAAAAACACAAAAATGAGGTGAAAAAACACCAAATAGCAACTAGCAACAAGCAACAAACAAATACAAGTAGGATAATATAATAGCATGAAAAAATAGAAAGGAAAAATATTTTCAAAGTTTTTACAAAGACTGCTGACAAAATATCTAAACTGTACATCAGGCACGTGTAAAAGATTAGTGCTCTCTTGACAGACACTATTGGGGTTTCAAACAGGAAGGGAAGACAACTGACATGAGGACATAATTTTTGCAAAGAACAAAAATTGGTTCACAGAGAACAGACAAGAAAAAAAAAAAGTACAAGTCTAAATAAACCAAAACAGATTTGCTGGTAGAGGGCAAAGGTAATTCAGGGCAGCGAGCAAGTGATCAAGATCAAATCTTTGAAAGTGATCTTGAAGGGAATTAGTTTAATTTCTCTTGGGGGTGCTGGGTGGTGGTGGCGGGGAGGGCTGATTGAGGTTAAAAACAGCAGTTACCAAAAGTGAGGAGCAGAAGTAGTGAGTAGTCTGAATGTTAAAATGAATGCTAGAGTGAGTGGCAAAGATTTACAACAGGGAAACTAATAGGAAGAGCTATTGCTCCATCATGACATGCTCATGGGAAGATGCATGAAGATGATGCAAACACACAACCGAAAAATAAGGTCTCTAGAGTTTTATTATTGCATGTGACACCATTTGAAAAGCAACAACTGCACCGTTTATTTTTTTTTTTTGCATCAACCCATATCCCAATTAATGCCAATGTAGTTCGGCAAGCTTCCTGTTAAAAAATGATTATGCAAAAAAACAGCGGAAAACAAATACATTAGGGGGGAGGGGGGGGGGGGTATAGCATGCAATAATAGTACTAAATAACTAATGGACAAAAAAAATGATAATACCATTACAGTAACAATAACAGAAAAGGATAACATTCGTGAAAGGTGCAGAATGCAGAAAGAATGCTGAAACCAGGCAAAAACAAGAGTGAAAATGAGTGAAGGAACAAATAAAAGCATCCAAGTCTGAGCAATGACAGTAGAAAGACAATGGGACAGAAAGAGAGGGAGATCTGCTGGGAGACAGTGGTCCAATACGCAGCAGTGGCAGCAACAAGTGGGTGGGGCTTAGTGCAGAGCATGAGCTCATCTACCTTGTTAACCACTGTTGCCATGTGGGCGGGGCCAAGGGAGGGGCTGGGACTCTGCCTCTGCCGAGTCTCAGCTAACAAGTTGTCATGGCCTGAAGGGGCGGCACCAGAACTGCTGCCGCTGACGATAACAGATGCAGGTACACCCACAGCAGCAGGTGGGTCTTTTCCTGCGTGCTGCTGTTGGTCCTAACATGGGTACATTTATCAGTTCAGGAATGGGAGAGGTAACACAATCATCCAATCTGGTCAGAGGTCAGCTTGGGGATCAAATGTTATGTTAGCTTATTAGCTAAGGGACACAGTCTACAAACAGCAGATACGGTTTAAAGAAAGCACACTGACCTGCTGCAGGAACATTTGAAGGGACTCCTGACTAAGGATCATGCTGGAACCAGGTGACGTGAACACCTTTCCTGGGCTGTGCTGGGCCTGGGAACCCAAACCCACCATTGAGGGTGTCGATGTGGCCATAGTGGGGGATGGAGATGAAGAGGAAGGAACCGAAGCTGCTACTGAAACCGGTGCAGTCGTCTGAACCGTGAGAATTGAGGCCTGGGGTTGGGTCTGTGCTGGGTGAGCAGCAGGGTCCGTAGAGCCGCCCAATACTGTGATTCCCTCTCCTGGCTGGGATGGTGCCATGGCTGTCGATCCACTGCTACCGTTATTGGGGATGCCACCAGACTGCTCCAACGTCTGCAAACTGACTGCTGGGCTAAGGCTCTCCATGGACAGGGAATTCTGTATAGGCATGCCCTGGATGACCGTTTGTACGTGGCCCGTTACCGGATGGGCTTGTGTCTGCGTTTGCGCCAATGACACCGGCATTTGGAACATCTGACCGGGCTGGAGCTGGATGTGTCCAGAGAGAATATGGGCAGCACCAGGGTGACCCTGTGAGGCCAACATTTGACTCAGGTTGATGTTCTGATTGGCTGTCAAGATCTGATTAGCAATTAGCTGTCCCCCAGGCCCCTGACTGGTAATGATGTGACCCCCGGGATGCTGAGTCAGGATCTGACCTCCCGCCTGAAGCCCTGGTAAGAGGAACTGGTGGTTTTGACCCTGCAGGACAGTCTGTGAGGGAATGACAATGCTGCCCTGTTGGTTTAACAAGTGAACACTGAGCGGTTTGCCTGACGTTTGGGGGCCTTGTTGCCTTAAGAGCGCTTGAGAAAACTGCGTTCCCTGTGATGCAGCCTGTGTGCTCAAGACTACATTTGAGACAGGCTTCCCAGGGAGGAACGTTACATTCTGACCAGCTGACACTGGGATTTGCTGCACCCCCAGAGCCTTATTAGCATCATTTGGCAAGTTGTGTGGGGCAGGAAGCTGTTGGTGTTGCTTGAAGATTTTGGGTTGGATGGAACCCCCTTGAGGAGGTTTGGGCTGAATTGGCGTTGGCGTTCGCTGGATGATGACATTCTGCATGATTTGGCCTTGAGACTGGGTTTGAGATCCAATTCCTGCACCCAGAGAGGCATTACCGAAACCCACAATGCCACCAGCAGTGGCCATTGTAGTTGCACTATTGTTGGTATTTGTGTTGCTCAAGCTGACAGCTGGCCCATTTAAGGCAGGGGACCCAAGAGTGGCCTTGCCCCCTTGAATTAAAAGTCCACCTCCTGAACTCAAAACAGAGCCTCCAAGCCCAGCCTGCGTTCCAGCGCTTGCTGCCTCAGGCCCAGGTTGATGCAGTTGGTAGCCACCCATGGTTTTCGTCAAAATCTGCTGCCCAGATGAATTTATAGTCATTACAGTGGGTTGGCCCACAACTTGAATTTGTCCAATGCCCAACGGTCCGGACTGACTGCCATTCGGTAAGGCCTGAAGGCTTGAAATAGACTGAAGGGTTACATTTCCAAGCCCGACTTGCTGTACGAATGGCTGGACGCTGATAGCCTTGTTCATGACCTGGGGTTGAAGCTGCAGGCCTGGATGTGCCAGGACTGAGCCAAGCATGTCTTGGGTGGCATTTGAGGGTGCGGTAGGGGTGCCTTGGTTTGGAAAAATCTGAGTAGCACCTCCAATGCCCACTCCAGACAGCCCAGCATCAGGCAGCGGTTGGACCACCTGTGTAAGGCCAGTTAACCCAAAGGAACTAAGGTCAAGCTCAGCCTCTGCCTCTTGAAGGCTCTGCTCTGTGATGTTAGCCTCTGCCAGACTCTGCTGCAAAATGTCACAGGGCTCATGATTTGCCCCAACACCATTGCTTCCATTGTCTCCTCCCGGCGATCCCCCCAAGATGTCATCATCCTCCAGGAAGTCCAAATCAACGCTGACTCTTGGAAGGCCTGGCTCATTTGTTGACAGCTGAACCTGTGGTTGGACCTCAGGAATGTGGCCCTGGAAAAGACAATAAGACCAATATTAGCCCTTCAACCTAGCCACACATTCAGAATGATGCAAGAATTAGATGGCATGGATGGATCTGGGATGGTGGTAGGCCTTTGGGACTGACTGCTGGAGATGCAGATCTGGCACACGATGCATCTGTTTTGGATGGTGGGGCTGAGGAGCACGTGCTACAAAAAAGGATGGAGACAGGAGGTTGGCGCAAATGGGGGATATTACTCACCCCAGTGCTGGAGAAGAACGAGCTGGACGGGTCACTTGAGCCATCCAAAAGGTCATCAGTGTCCAGCTACAGACAGATATACCCAGGTATAGGACAGGCAGAAATCACCACAGCACACAGACAGGCGTGTGAAAGCGACAGGGAGCAGATGCACAAAGGGCAAATAGGCAGACAAAGAAGGAAAGGCAAGGGAAGAGCAAAGTGAGGACAGTGCACCAATCAACCAGAACAAAATGCAGGCATAACCAAGTTAAAAGGCCAAGCAAACAAGAAAGAAAACAGGAGTCAAAAGAGGAAAATTAGATTAGTATTTCATATTCACAAATTAACAAAAGAGGGAAAAAAATCAGGATTGAAATTAAAGAAAAGATCAATAAGCTGGACAACCGATTTAGGGGGAAGAAATGTAAAGATAACCCGGAAAAGTTTGTGGGAAATCTTGTTGTTTTGTGTGTGTGATGCATCTAGGTTACACTTTCAAATGTGTCATTCATCACAGTGGAGCTTGTGAAAAACTGAACATGATTTTTTTTTTTTACGCAAAGTACTCACTTGTGTTTCTGATCCATGAAGAAAATCATTGAGTGCTTCTGGGTCACTGTACAACAAGAAAAATGTTATTTAGCTGGGTCTACATTACAGCCAACATCCAAACTTCAACACAGTTATGCCATTTTTGGTGTAACAACTTACCAAATTACATCTAGCAAGCACCTGCCATCTTCATCATCCATGTCAACTGTACAAAAAAAAAGTGCACAAACATTAAAATGTATACAAATCTGCTAAACATTACACAAACCTCAAAAGCAAATCTTCAAGCAAGTACTTCCTTTCAAGAGAAATGTGGGTGAGTCAATCTGTTATTTGAATCAAACCATGTACGTTAGTGAAAATAAAGTAGAACATCAGTCAGCATTATTAAAACGTTTATGAACTACACCATTTCAGACGCTATCAATTTCAATCTTAAAGAGAATAAATCACACTGTTGACATATGCAAATACTATTAAAAGCAGACAAAATGTGTGCCAGGTAAATCTTTCATCAGTGCGCGTACGTGCCCAAACCCCAACCCAAAAACACAAATAACGAAACATAACAGAAACAAGTGAGCAACCCTTGGTATTACGCATTCAGATATTTACGCATATTAATATATTAACCCATCATTACGGTATACTTTTCTGGTGAATTGACTTCCATCATTAAAACATTCATTCATTGTCGATAATATCAAATTATTACACTAAAAAACAAAAGAGTGAACGCTTTCACATACTTTGAAGGCAACAGCTGAACTTTCACAGTCTGTGGCGCGAGAGCTGATGGGAAAAAGCGCGCGCATCATCTCACACTGTTTTACAGACAGAAAAACACCACCGAGTGTCAAATATCACGATTTACAGAGTTACAAACACCTATTTTCACGCAAGTGTCAGACTTTGGTGAGTCGCTGGCCTGTTCATGTTCACAGTCTCGAGCTAAACAAATCAAACCCACAAAATGAGGATGAGGTAGGCGGGGACGCCACTAATGTTTGTTGGGGGCAAACAGACTGTGCGAATAGCACACAGACCATCATTAACAAATATCTGCGAAAGCTTCTTCTGTCAGAGATTTGTTTTAGGTCATTTTGAGAGGGTCTCGCATCAGAACAACACCGGAGACGTGAATGGACACTCTGGACCTGCAGGACACGGCGGTTATTTTGCTCATTTGCAAAGATGTAATAACTCCCTCGACATTCCCACTGGTGCAGATGCTTTTATTTGCGACCATTTTATAGGTTTACAAACATAGAGCGCATTTAATTCGCTTTTTAACGCTCGTTCTGCAGCAGATTCAGTTAGCTGTGGCTAGCTAGCTTCCTAGCTGTTATATGTGCGTTTACAGACGCAATACGAACAAATCTGACAACAACTGACTGTAAACACGTAGTATTTCTGCCGTACGAGCGCATTCACTGTTGCCAGTGCACACGATTGTTGAATATTTTGTGTTCGAACTCCAATAGAAGCAATTGCGTAGCCTATCTTTATCCCTGCTAAATATGAGTTTATGTTGGAATACTCCTGGATCAAGGGGGTATGCTTGGGAATTCGCTGTAAACTCAAACTAGTAACCGACCTATGCAACGGGCCGGCTAAATGAAGCGGGAAGAGGTGAGGTCTGCATGCGAATGTTGCAGCGTTGCAATAGTTATAGAGAATTAAAGAGAAATTGCTACATTGTATCAAACTCACCCGAGACGATAGAGGTGCAGGCGGCGCGGGGTCTCCAGTACGGCCCTGCACGGGCTCCGCGTCAGGACCCAAGCACAGCTCTCACAAGCAGGAAACAGAGGCCTGAAACGATCGCCTGATTAACAAACCCCACCACACTGTTGTTTTTGCTGTTGATATTGCGGTATAATTACGCATGTTGTCCTTTTACATCGGCACAATATAATACTTTATTTTTGTATCAATTTCACTGCAACACTGAAATATATTGATTGCATTAAACGTAAATACATTATCTTGTTTCAAGGTTGTAAACATAGGCTATAGATTAGATAAGATGTAACGTTCAATGAGAATTAAATTTAACCTTAACTTGAACAACATTAAGATTACCATTTTAATTTAATATATCCAGTTTATATATATATACAATATTTTTTTACTTTGTTTTTACATGATTAAAACTGTTCATCTTCCTCCCCAAGAAACACACTTCCCACAACAGTTAGATGGGACTGTGTTGGAAGATGGCTCCCTCCACAATAACAAACAGGCAGTTGTCTGTACAGCTTCACCTTGGGTCCGGATGTTTTTATGACAAAGGAGTCTGTTTTGATGAAACACTGGCGGCTGTGATTGGCCCTGTTTGTTAAACATCACAAATAAGGGGTGGTGCGACCTCAAGCATTACAGTGGAGGGTTGGCTTCTTTGTAATAAAGGCTAAAATTAACCATTTGCCCCCTCACAAAAAAGGCATTTTTATGAAGTATGTATAAGGGGCGTGGTCTTCCATATTGTTTACCCCCATTGATTGGTCGCATTTGAAGTTGTGCTTGAATATTTCTTACATTAAAGGGTGTGGCTTGGACCTTTACGGGTGTCCCAGTGCTTGACTGCTGTGACAGAAATATCGCGATGAATAGATTTCATCCGCCACCCACTCCTTCCTCTTTGTCTCCTGTCAACTGCGCATGTCCCACAGTCAATAGAGACGTCTTCTATCAGCCATGACATAACCGATCGGAACAGTAGTATGTAACGCGATAATTCTCATGACATTATGTCGATAGGTTATTACAAATATTCAGTTGAGACGAACCTGTCTGCGCCCCTTCATCATTTCAGGTTCTAGTAATAAACTACTGCACTACCGCCGCTGCCTGCAGTGTCCAGCAGAGGGCGCACATGCATCACTTTATGACCCGCTCCAACTCCACTTTAAAGGGATAGTTCACCCCAAAATGAAGTTTTGTCATAATTTACTTACCCTCAAGCTGTTCCAAACCTGTATGAGTTTCTTTCTTCTGTTGAATACAAGAGAAGATATGTTGGTAACCAGACGGCGGCACCCATTGACTTCCATTGTAGAAAAAAAAAATACTATGAAAGTCTAGGGTGCAGTCAACTGTCTGGTTACCAACATTCTTTAAAATATCTGATTTTATGTTCAACGGAAGAAAGAAACTCATACAGGTTTGGAACTACTTAAGGGTGAGTAAATGATGACAGCGTTTTCATTTTTGGTGAACTATCCCTTTAACTGGGACCCAGGAATAGACTTTTGTCCTCTGTAGGGGACATTATATTTTAGTGATTTTCTCTGACACTGTATATGTCATATGTCATAGTTTTGTCCTGTAAAGAGCACATTCATGGCTTTTCAGAGATACCAAATGTTGGAGGTTTCACCATGACAACAACTTCTCTGTGGTATTTTAAAATGACTGACATTAATTTAGTGATCAAAATAGCACTCTTGTGGAAATATGACAATATTTTGAAGTTATCATTAAAATCTGACTAATTTTCAATTTGTTTGTCATAAATCAACATCTCAGGAAAATGTTATGGGGTTTCTAATCAATATATTACTTTCTGTTACGAAACAGGGCATTGATTTCACACATGTCCACTGTAGAGACATCAGGACTTAAAGCATGTTTATCAGGCATTTTGGGAGACACAATAAGTGAATATAGGAAAGAAATTATATATCAATATTCCTATGAAATATTAGATATTATTATGAAAATGTTGCCAATTATTACTCCCATTATTACACTTCTTTTTTCATTACATGCTGCCTCCAGAACACATTAATATGCATATTAGATACATTTTTACTAACATTGTATTGAATGACACTGCCCATTTATGGCCATTTTGCCCACATATTACATAAAGTAAAATGGTATATCAATTCATTCAGTTATATCTTTCATAACATAGTTAAGAATCATCTTAAAACAAAGTTTGGTTAAACAAAATCCTGAAACTTAAAATTTGATTGGTGAATAAAAAAACCTCCCATTGTTATACATCTTTTTTTTTTAAACAATCGAGTCCTGGTGTCCACTACAGAGGACATAGCATAACATATTAATAAAATATCTTTTTTCAAAAATGTCCCCCCATTTGTTTCTTATGCCCTAAACAATGTAATGACATTTAAAAAATACTACATTTAAAAAACTTTTTTCCCCCTGGGTCTGTGAGAGAAATTCACTAAAATATAATGTCCACTACAGAGGACACAAGTCTATTCCGGGTCCCAGGAGGATATAGTAAGTACATGTTGTTAATAATTATTATCACTCTGTAGCCTACTTAAGTGTATAATTAATTAAAATGTAACAAAGATTCCCTAAAATAAAGTGTCAGTTCTGTAATGTGATGCAGCCAGTTGGTGTAGACCTCAGTATAATGCTATTTACTTAATAGTTAAGGTTATCAGATTTTAAAGGGGAAAACTATGTATTTCTATAAATACTATCTATAATCTTCAAACAAACTGCTTTCACACCCTCTGAAATCCGCGTTTCCTGGTTTCCATGGTAGCACCAACATTCTTTACGACAGTGTACTGCCGTATTCTGACAGACCGGTGTCGTACGTTTTTGCAGAATCACCATGGCGTCTGTGTTGAAAGAGACTGCGGGGTTGTATGAAACGCTGAAAGCTGAGTGGAATAAAAAGAATCCAAATCTTAATAAATGTGGAGAGATCCTGAGCAAGTTAAAGGTACGCCCGATGATATGGAAGGGTAACATTACTCTTAAACTGCGGGAATGAGCTGTGGTTGTAGTGTGATGAGCAGTTAGCGCTAGTGCTGCTATCTAGAACGGTCTAGTCGATTTCCATTCAACTTACCGACAAACACGTTATGCTTGTGTTTTAGTTTATTTATGTGATAAAGTACTGTTGACATTTTTGTGAGCTGTAGTGTGGCTTTGGGTTTGTTCCACGCCAAAGTAGCAAGTTAGCTAGCAGACAGCGAATTCATACAGTAGTGAAACAAAATGACAGCGTTTGTGAACTGATAATTCATTTATATAATGTTTTTTATGTCCTTTACAAATTACATTTCCTCGGAAACCTTATTTTTTTAACGTTGTGAATAATCAAGAAAAATAAAGACCCTCAATTGATAGTTCTCAAGATTCCAACTATATTGTCATTCATTAATTCTATATCAACATAATCTCATATTATATGCCTGTCATGTATAATTTTAATTCTTCTCATTATGTTGTGGTGGATTATTTCTTCTTCTTATTATTATTATTTTGGTAGATATCCCTTTTGGAATTGAACTTTCTACCAACCTCTGGGACCAAACTAACCAAACAGCAACTTATCCTTGCCAGTGAGTATTTATGAAGGTTTTACGATTGTTTTTAGCTGAAATTATATATCTATTTTAATTGTTTCAGTCATTCATTCATATTTATTCTTTTCTTTTTTTTTTTTCATAGGAGATGTTTTGGAAATCGGAGCACTATGGAGCATCCTGAAGAAAGACATCCCCTCCTTTGAACGCTACATGGCTCAGCTTAAGTGTTATTACTTTGATTACAAGTAATGACATTTTTTGGTCTTACTTCTTCTATTTGCTCACTATCCCTTATTACTTACTTAAAGGAATAGTTCACCCAATAATGAAAATGATCCCATAATTTACTCACCCTCAAGCCATCCTAGGCGTATATTACTTTTTTCTTTCAATAAATGCCTTCTAAAGTGAAGCGATGGGTTTTAATAAGAAAAATATCCATCTAAAACTTTATAAACTATAATCACTGGCTTCCGGCAACGGCCGTGTGTTTATGAGTTGACTTCCGGTGGTCATCCGTCTGACCTCATGTATGACGTAGGCATAGCGTAAGCTTAGGTGAGATGGTGATTTATAGTTTATAAAGTTTTAGATATGGGTATTTTTCTTACAAAAACTCGTCGTTTTGCTTCAGAAGGCATTTATTAACTCACTGGAGTCATATGGATTACTTTAATGATGGATGAATGTGCTTTTTGGATCTTCAAAAGTTTGGGCACTGTTCAATGCCATTACAAAGTTGGGAAGAGCCAGATTATTATTTAATATAACTGCCACTGTTCAGCTGAAAGAAGAAAGTCATATACACCTAGGATTGCTTGAGGGTAAGCAAATTATAGGATCATTTAAATTTTTGGGTAAACTATTCCTTTAATATGTGCTGACAGCAGTCTTGCCTATATCCTGTATGTTGGCACCAAGTGTATGAAATGCCACATTTAAAAGGTAGATATTGTGGGCAACTCATCACATGTGTATATTGTAAATATTTATGTATACAATACATTACACATACAATGAACATGTACTGCCTTCTGTATTTCTTTCAAGAATAAATGGACATTCGGAACACAGTTTCAGCACGTTTTACCCTGAATTGTTTTGCTGGCTTTTTGTTTGCTCCTGTTACACTTTCCTCTCTTAAATGTCACAGGGAGGAGTTGCCCGAGTCATCCTACAGTCACCAGTTACTGGGTCTCAACTTGCTCTTCCTGCTCTCTCAGAACAGAGTGTCTGAGTTCCACACAGAGCTGGAGAGATTGAGTGCAAAAGACATCCAGACCAATGTCTACATCAGACACCCAGTTTCATTAGAGCAGGTGTGGGACACTTTTTACTCGTCACTTATACTGAATGCATTTGACAATGTCTGTTTTGTTTGTTTCCTACCTTTTTGCTTCTTCATTTCAGTATCTGATGGAAGGCAGTTACAACAAGGTCTTCCTTGCCAAAGGAAACATCCCTGCCGAGAGCTACAACTTCTTCATTGACATTCTTCTTGATACCATTCGGTAGGGGTATTCTTAGTCTTAATGGCTAAATATAGGTGATGAACCATGTTTTGGATTGTTTGGTCATTTAAATATGTTGTGTTTTGTTTGTAGAGATGAGATTGCAGGTTGTATAGAGAAAGCATATGAACAGATTCAGTTCAATGAGGCCACGCGGGTGCTTTTCTTTTCCTCTCCAAAAAAGATGACTGAATATGCGAAGAAAGTAAGTGTTCAATGTGTTTGAGTGAATTTTGTGCTGAGAATTAATTGTCATACAAATATTGGCAATTAACGATTTAATTCTGTTTGGTTTGTCACTTACATTAAGGGTGTGTTGACACTTGGCATGTTTGGTTCGATTAAAACAAACTATGGTGTGATCGCTCTGTTAGTGCGGTCCATTTGAACGTGTGAACTCTGCCATCTGAACCCTGGTGCGCACCTAACAAGCGGACTGAGACCCTAAAAAAAAGATGGGTCTCGGTCTGCTTCCAAACAAACTGGTGCGGTTCGAATGAAATATAAACGAATCACGGACCAAAGACAAGTAAACTACTCAAAAAATGGACAGAATGCTCTAGCATACCTGTTTTTCATAGTCACGATGTTGCCCATCACAAGTTCGGTACACGTTTGTGTGTGACCTGCTGCTATTTTGACTTCGTTACACATTTTTTAAGCTCTTCACGAGTTCTCAACTGGTCAAAATACTAACATATGTAGGCTATGCACATGCAACAAGTGCATTTAGCCCTGAACACAGCATTGTTTTGGATGTTTGGAAGTTATATACGTCACAAAATATACGTAATAAAAGCAGACCAATCAGGTTATGAATATAACCCTACGTATTTTGGTTCGGTATCTTTAAGTTGGATGTTAAAAATGCCAATGTGAACGCTAATTTGACCAGAACTAAATGTTTTGGGGTTTTTTTTTTTGGTCTGGACCAAGCGAATCGAACTACATGCGTTATATTTTACTTGGAATTGTATATAATATAATAATAAAAATTATTATAAAACAGGCCCATATTATTTACTTTAATGCTTTGAAAATTAATAATATTTAACATTTATTTATCAATTATTTGTAATATAAAACCCACAAATCCTTATTTCTTGTGAAGGAGGACATATCTGTACTTTATAACAGTTTGTTTTATATTCTTTACTCCCTGGATTATGTTCCCCGTTCACACTGCCAGCGGCTTTTTTTTTAAAATTTTTTATTTTTTATATAAAACTAAGATATCATTATTTGACTAGGAATTAGACTTAAAATAATTAAAAGTAGCATTCTGCTTTGGATAGTGTTCCAGCGTTGCTCAGTGCGTTAAGTAGTTAATAAGTCATTAACTAGATTAACGATTGATCAATCAACAAATTAAAATCACTCATACTGTTGGGTCTACAAATGGACTAATCATAAAATTATTATATTTTCTTGTCCCTAATAATCAACAGAATGCAAGAGAATCTGTCAAATGAACCGCAGCGGTGATAAACTGTTCATTTATATAGTGATTCTTTCCCAAGCATCATTTTATTATATCAATGTATGTGGTTACAGTCAAATCATATAAAACAGTGAAATCGCTCCGGAACTGTCATCATGTCTTTCCTGTGTCGTGACAAATCGGGTCCTCCCTCGTAATAGGGTCTCCCCAAACTGTCAGTAAACTGTCAAACTGACTCCCGTCGCTTGACATACCAAAGCCACACCCGTCGCCAGCGCTCCATTGAAAATAAATGGGATCATATTGCTTTGTTGCTAGCGGTGCTTGACTCCACTATCATGTATATAATAGAAAAAATGTTAAGCACTTTCATTTGACTTTTTTTTTTCACAGAAGTATGCATATTAGATCAAATAACCGCGATCAGAGGATTAATCAATAATCGCACATACTCGTCATACTTGTTAATCTTAATGTTATTTGATGAATGGATATTAATATACTTTTTGTGCTCTGCAGAGAGGATGGACCCAGAGTCCTGATGGATACTACTCATTCAGTACCCAGCACCAAAAGACAGAGGAAGTGAACATCCCCTCCACAGAACTGGCCCAACAAGTCATCGAGTATGCAAGGCAGCTGGAAATGATTGTGTAGTGTGGATCTGGCAGCATTTAGACACATGTATACATAAAGGTTCACATTTGTTTATCCATTGTACAGTAGCCCTATATCTGTACTCAGTTCAGACACCGGATGACACAGCCGCTAATAATGGCTCTCAGAGGATGAGACCAGAACGCTTTGACCTACACTTCAATATCAATATCTACCGGTGTCCGGATCTCTCTGTATGATTGTCTGGTGGGTGTGTCATCTGTTTTCAGGAACCCTCTTGCATTTCTTATCTAATGACTGGATCTCAAAAGGTGTTTTTTTGGGGGGGGAGGGGGGATAAACATTTAATCTGTCCTATTTTGAATATTCACATGTTGTTCTTCTCAGCAAGGTTTGATGGTTTTTATCAAGAGTGAGTTTGCTTGAGATGGATGTTGTCAGCAGCAGCTAAACTTCAGTGCTTATTCATTGTTGCCCTAGGAGTGTTCATTGAATTATTATACTCTTTTGCCCTTGCCTTGTATCCTAGCAACAGCGTGATGATTGCAGTTAAAAGTTTGCAGATGTTTTGTAATTGGGTTTTTTTTGTCCTGTAATGGGATGATCCCTCTCCTAAATTGTCACGAGGCATTGACGATTCTGATAAATAAAATGTTTTTTTTTTTGTGACTCTTTTATAAAATGTCTTCTGAAGCACTGTATGAGTAGCATGTTATCATTTATATTGTGCTAGTTAGATACAGGAACTACTGTGAAATATGTTAGTGTATTTGTCTCAAGTGTAAAAAACTATATCAGAGGTAAGTAGGTTTTCTAAATCAAAAATATATTAGGCTTGACAACCAACGTTAAGATGCACTTTAACATGCATACGATGTTGTATATATATGAAGGGTCCTTCAGGATGTGCTTATGTTTGTTTCATTCTCTATTTTCAGTTTCATTCTGTTTTGCCTTGCGGGCTTGTGTTTTTATTGGCCTTTTTCTAAGAATTGAAGGACTACGGTGGAGCATAGTTGAGTATCGAGATTGGCACAGTCATTAGGTGGTTCTCAAGATGAATGGTCCATGGATTCATAGTGGTATCAAACCGAAGGATCGCCATCGCCACATTGACTTTTCCAATAGAAATCATCACTGGTGCCTGAAGGCCAAGTGGAGTTGTGCTGCATGTGAGACTATCAGATTTATTTATCTAGAGTATTACTGCTTTTCTTTTTAATTAAAGGTGCTTCTCCCAGTGTGGACAACCACAGTGGCGGATTCTAGATGATGTGGCATTGGTGTGGGTCAGTATTGTAAGTGTCTGCAGTGGTTGTGTACTCTGTGGTCTTGCCTATCGTCCTTCATGCTGATTTTCCACTTCTCGTGAGGGAGGAACATCAGCCAGTTTAGATCCTACAGTTGAGGGCAGAGGCAGCAGAGTGTTTTTGGTGTCGGATCCCCGGGGCCTGAGCTTTCACAATCTTTCTCTACTGTCGTGCAGGGGTGATTGCTGGGAAGCTTCTTTTGCCAATAAGAAGAAGCCTCTTGTTTTATTCAATTCTATAAAAGAAAACCAGGAGATATTTAATGCAAAAACTAATATCTGGGTAATATTTAACCAGACTCTTAAAAATAAAGGTTCTTTATTGGCATTGATGGTTGAAGAACTTTTAACATTCATGGAAACTTTCCATTCCATAAAAGGTTCTTTATAGTGGAAAATAATTCTTCGATTTTTTTTAAACGTTCTTCACTCCAAGAAAACTGGTTATTTTAAGAACTGAACGGTTCTTTGGAGAACCCAACATGTTTTTTCTTGGCTTCCCTGTGGAAACCCCCTTTTGAAACCTTAATATTGTTAGGATTCTTTTTTTTTTTCGTGGCATTGTCATGATAGTTGAGCAAACTGAATACACTTGTATTAAAATAATTGAAATTGTTCATTTTGCATTGCATTTCAAGACACAAGAACAAAAGACAGAGCATAGTCAATTTGAGGAAAGTCAGTTATATTTTTGATTTCTTGATATTTTTGTGCCTTTATTTTCACCCTCTCGAGTTTGCTGCGGTCTGTCGCATGTTTTCTTGCACTTCAGCAGGTTCATTGGCTTTACGTGGAGCTGGACTGGTGCCCAAGCTGGTGTCTTTTTGGTTGTAGACGCAATTTCCCTCAGCGTTTCAGGTACAATGTGTGCTGTCTAATAAAAGATCTGCCCCTGTTAGCACAGACTTTAACCTTTCCTCTCTTGGATCCTGTTGAGGGCCTTTCTCTCTGGAAGGTTTTAATTTAACAACATGTTATTGTGAATGCAGCAGCCGACATGTTGGTTTGGGCAACTCTATATCATACTGTTCATGAGACTGTAGGTATCTTAGAGGAGAATGGGGTCAGTTGTCACATGGGTTATGTATGTCCCAGAAACTAAGGTTTTGATTATTTTTCTAGCAATAGTTTTGTATAAAAGTTCAAACATCTCCACTTTCGTAAATATCAAACCATATTCTGTTTTGGCTAAACAATTACAACATACAAAACCAATGTTGGAGTTTTATAAGATAAAGCATTTGTCTTCGGGACTGGAATATTATCACATTATTTTATAAATTCCATAAATTATAAACCTAATCTAAAGGTTTATATCCAGCTCATTTTATTTAAATTTTTTCTGTGATTTTGTCCAACAGAAAAATAATCTATTGTCCACTGTTTTTGTAATTGTGTAAACTCAGATTTAGGATATGTAAAATTCTATTAGATGGAAAACTGATATTATATTCAAGATGATTAATTTTGACAAATGTATTATTCCAATGAAAATAAAATTAAAGTTATTTTTCTTGAACAACTTTATATATAAACTTAAGAAGAAATGTTCAGGGTCCTAAAGAATGTTCAGGGTCAAGCTAAATTTCACAGATTTTTTTTCTTCCAGGAGACCATGGACTGCAGCCCCTTTTTGTAGAACATTGTCAATTAAAAGCAACGAGAACTTGTAATTTTGTTAGACTTTTTAAATAATGAATGAATGTTATGTACACTAGCATGTGTGAATGTGTAACTTTTTGTATTGTTCTAATAAATTAAAAAGGAACAGCTGTTACAGAAGAATAATATAATATAAGACTAATTGAACAAGTAAAAGAAATACATTTTTGTCAGTAATATGACAGTATGACGTTTGCCACGTTTGAACGAATGATGAAACAAAAACATCCAATCTAGAAATTCTAAATATTCACTAGGCTATTAAAGATTCCATATTGCGTTTTCCGTTGTTCTTTTGACTGTTTTTTTTTTACGGTCACATATTTGAATTAAACCGCGCAATTAAATTCGCGCGCAAACATTCATTGTTCAATTGATGACTTTTAATATTTGTATTATTTAAGCTTTATCGTGCTGTAGCTTAATGTAGGCCTACTTTCCCCAAATTATTGAAAGGGAGCGTTTTTTGAGTAATAAAGGCTCGACGCTGGCGTGGCTGTTTATCAATGGTGGGCTATCAGTGAACATGAATGGGGAGTTGGAGATGAATGGAGACTGGCTGCTGTGATTCTGTCATGGCGTATAGAGCTGAATGAGAGCTGTCCAAGGTGCTGAGGCTCTGCACTATATTAACTGAGTTTGTGCACTATATTAACTGAGTTTGTGCACTATTCACAATGTTACTATTAATAAAAATAAAAAATCTCTTTCTAACATTAATAGTCACTCTCTTTTCAGATTTAACAATGGTGATTGCTTGTGCACATGGACATTTTTAAAGCCATATCGCTCCAAATGTCATGACAGCTACAACACTGGACCGATGCAGCTCCCATTCGGGGACACTGTGTCCATCCACGAGTGTGTTTAATATGAGTGTGTGAGAACTGCTGTAGACAGGTAGAGAGAGAGAGAGAGAGAGAGAGAGAGAGAGAGAGAGAGAGAGAGAGAGAGAGAGAGAGAGAGAGAGAGAGAGAGAGAGAGAGAGAGAGAGAGAGAGAGAGAGAGAGAGAGAGAAACAGGGAGGGAGTGATTAAGAGAGAGAGAGAGAGAGAGAGAGAGAGAGAGAGAGAGAGAGAGAGAGAGAGAGAGAGAGAGAGAGAGAGAGAGAGAGAGAGAGAGAGAGAGAGAGCGAAGGAGGGAGGGAGCGAGAGAGGGAGGACGATGATGATGCTGCCGGTGGAAAATGGCTGCTGCATCCTTGAGCCCATCCGAAACCATATGAAGGTGGACAGAGAAAGACAAGAAAATGAGAGCAGCAGCGAGCACAAGGAGTGAGTGAAAGAGAGACTGTGTGTGCGTGCGTATGTGAGCGAGAGTGTGAGAACGCGCGCGCGTGCGCGCGTGTGTGTGTGTATGAGTGTGAGAACGCGCGCGCGCGAGTGTGTGTGTTCGGTAAGAAGGGGAATAAAAAAGACGAGAGACCGGGGGGCAGCCAGCTCGAAGCGGCGGGCAACACCGAGCCATGGAGGGCGAGTAAGTCCATGCATTTTTATTTGACCAGAACAGAGTGATTGATTTGCAGCACCTCTAATGGACTGTAAGATGCTCACGCGAGACCATCTGATGTTAGATGCTCATAAACACTATTACGCAGCTATGGCTATCAACACTGTACACCATATTCTCCATATACATCCAACATTTGATGAATAACGCCAATGAATGGGCCTTATCTGAAGTGCACTGTATAAAACGCCTTCAATGCCGCGAATAGGGTGCAGTAAGAGACGGCTTTTTGTCTCGAGGATGATGTGTGAGGAGGCTCCACGTATAACCACCAAATACATCCATGAATTATAAAACGTGTCGTTAAAAAATCGACGAATTATGGCGAGTTTTCTGGCGTCGGGAACACATTGGCGGGATGGAGGCGCGGAGGGATGCTTTTATCAACGCGTCTCGAGTTTCATTATGATTTTTAAAGCCAAACTTTATGAATGAAATGTGATTTTTCTCTCACCCCCCTCCTCCTCTTCATGTCTCCCCCTCCCCCCAGCGCTTCTCTTCTTCTTCTTCTTCTTGTCCACATCCTCCTTTCACCCACTCATCTGCCCATTGAATTCGCTGTGCTGTAGCATATATGTAGTTTTATTCATTCATAAAACAGCGGGATGAACGAATGAGTGCGCGTGAACGCGTGTTGATCGGTCGATATGACGGTGCAATAGCTTATAATAACGGGAAACGTTCAAAACAATACAAATGGGGCTCTGAATCAAAATGGATGTGATTTCATAGCGTTTATTGTAATGGAGCTTGTCGGACTGGAAAACCGCTATGAGGGCCTTTATGGCGAATGGGCGCGTTCATTGATACATCTCAGGGAGGAATATAACTCTTCATCTCCCACCCTCTCCCTCATCATCTCCACACATTTCATTCCCCTCAGGCCATTCATTTATTTACGGTTTCTTTCTTTGCGCTACTCCCTCTCATATTAACATATGGAGCCATTAGGTCTTTTGTTGTTTTATATTGGTGTCATTGTGAATGTAGAATGGCTATATTAAGCACTTTTCTACAGAAATGAGCGACGCCTGTAAACGCTTCTTCCGTGTGCGCGCGGAAAGTGTGATTAGATTTTCCTCGCCCACGTGACCGTCCATTAAAAAATCGCGCTGTTAGTGTTTCCTCCCATTGTTATAATCGTGCTTCACTGTTTATACATCCTAGACTGAACCTATAGTTTATGGAATACACAAAAGCACACATGATGGTGTGATTTAAGATTATTCATTCCATTTAACACAATAAATCAGTCCTCGCCACCATACCACCCCATCTTGTCTCAAGAAATCAATCAAAATTCACCTGTATCCCCGCGTCTATTTAAGAATGTACTTATTTACAGTAGCCTAAATGATTTTAAAGCACGATATTTTTCAATACCACGCATAAAATGCTTTTTTTTACTCACAGATATCACTGAAATGGGTGTCTTGACAAATCACACCTGTCTCTGTCATCGCAAAACTAGTCGGGGGGAGCGGCCCTGCCCTTTTTTAGCCAATCAGAAACGAGATCTCGTCCCGTCAATCCATAGAAAGTTCGGGTTTGCTGACATATCTTTGGGGCGGGAGAAGGGGCGTGTCTAATTAGTGGATAAATCTGGCAGATGTTGTCAAAAGGGGTAAAATCAATAACAGCACCGGCTTTAACACCAACATAAAAATTGACCCTACACGTTTAATGTTTATGGCTCTTTTTGTGGAGCACTCATAAGCAGGGTGCGAATTAAGGTTCCCCCCAAAGAAGGCTTGATCCCCCCTGAAGGGCATCAAAATAAGATGTTGAGGGGGACAGAGAAAGTAGTCTGCCCGTAATATGAAGCTTTACCTGTAAATATGAAGATACATTTCTAGCTCTGACTGATTTTAAGTACTCATAAGTACACATTAATTCAAACGTCTTGAAAATATTTGATCAAATTGTAATCTGAAATGATTTGGACTAACATCGTCATGGCGTGGGCAGGGAAAAGAGCCAAACATGTTTCATCCGCTCCTCCAGTCATGTGTCTGCTGCAGCTGTGACCATCACATGAACCATATTGACCCTTTTCACATTTCCGGGTTTCTCAGAAGCATAAGTCGACTCGTCGTAGTTGAGTAAACTTCTATAGCGGAGAATGAGAGACTACATTAAATGTATTTTTGTGTTCCCATTTGCTCACATAGCAAAAGAAAAACTCCACAATAGTGTTTTCACAACTTTCAATAGGAGAGAGATTGATAACGGCAGTCAGAAGAGAGAAGGATGTAAATGTTACTGAAATTTTACCACAGCCGCAGTTTTAGAAACACCCTCACTGCAGCGATAACTAGTGTTTTGTAATTTGATGCAAAGGTAATACAATACAAAGTATAGTGTTATAAATGTACACTTTTTTAAAATATATAAATCAAATATAAATATATAAAACGTTGCAGATTTACGATGCTATTGACCGTTAAAACGCATCACCACAGTTTGTGAAAAGGGTCCATTGCAGGCAAACGATCCCTCCCAAAACCCTGTTTTCCAGCCCCAAACTATCCTGCATGGCTGCAATTGGCTGGCTTGAATTTTTCCACGTTGAAAAAAAAGGAGGATTGTGTTCAAGTACTAAGTACCTGGAAAATTTGCACCAATTCATTAGTGCTTTCTAATAATAATATGTTTGTCTTTGTAATCTTTTCTTTTGCTCATTGTCTGAAACAGCCTTTCTTCCGATGATGTCCAACCACTTTAACATCTACTTTTCATGATCCAATAATCTTCAAATTTGTCCCACCTTGCCTTTTTTTCTCACTGACTATTCAGTTTCACTTGGGAATGCGTCCAGAAAGATTACAGAAGCAAAATGGGTTATGAACGACAATTTTAACGAATGAATAATAATTTTATTTTTAATGTAATTACATTTTTACGAACGCTAATTTAAGTGGATATTGCAGGGTACTTCCTTTACACATCGTCTCTGTAACGCAGTGTCTTTTCTCTATTATTTGCCATTTACCTTTATTTTGAGGATATTTCCATATGTTATACTGATGGTTGCGTTTTCTTCTTTAACGGCCTGTCGCAAAGTCTGTGTGTGTGTGTGTGTGTGTGGGTGTTTGTGCTCAGCTGGCTAGTGCACTCACTCCTTTTACTCCCCTAACAGTGTGCGTGTCCGAGCGGTGGTGATGACACGTGACGATTCTAGTGGTGGCTGGGTGCCCCTTGGAGGTGGCGGCCTCAGTCACGTGATCATTTGTAAGGGGCGGAGCTCTGAAGGTCGTGGGCGGAGAGAGTACGTCATACGCGGAGAACGGCTACGCGATCGAGCAGTGAGTGTGTGCGTGTGTGTTCATGCCTGTCTTTGAGTGTACTGATGTTCCCTCAGCCCGACAGTCCCGGTAGTTGTAGCAATTTAGTAGTCGCCCTCACGAGTGGCCCGCAAGTGACCCGCCTCTCTTTCTTCATGTAGCCTGTGCTGGAATGCGCCATTCAAAAGGGTCTGGTCTACAACAAGGTGAACCCCATCTTCCATCACTGGCGTGTGGAGGAGAGGAAGTTTGGTCTGACCTTCCAGAGTCCAGCTGATGCCATCTCCTTCGAGAGGGGGCTTCAAAGTGTCCTTGATAAGCTGGACAGAGGTACAGAGCAGCAAAAGATAGAGAACAGGAAGCTGGAGCCAAAGAAATGAATGTAGTTTACACTGAGTGTGTGTCAGTCAGTTTTGATACCTAGTAACCCTGTTGTTACGACCTCGAAATGTACCAGTCCAGAGAAGACGATGCCATGAAAGTATATTGCAAATGTCTAATGGGTTTTAGATGATCCCATTTTCTTTCTTGAAATGTATTTTGGTTCATTTCTAACATTTTCCTGCAGGATCCGACTCGCCATCGTCCTCGACTCCTGAAGAGGGCGACACCGAGGATGATGGTCAAGCAGTGAGTGTTTTTATCACGTCAAAGTGCTTCAAAGTATCTGGTTCATCTTCGCGTCTATCTGAGATTTACAGTACTTTGTGCCTAGATCCTTGTAAAGTCATCATAGACATTGAAGTCAGTTCTATTTATTTGAACTCTTTCCACGCCAGCGTTTTAAAAAAGAAAAAGTTGCCAGGCCACCGGCAGCGTTTTTGATAATTTTCACAAAAATGTCACGGCCCCCAGAATATTTTGTTGTATGAATATCTGAACATGCAATTTATCAAAAGAAAGAGTAGAGCCTCTGCTTTTATTCTAGTTTCTAAGAGATTCTAAGTTCCATAAAATAAGCAACTTTATGAGCAAAAAGCTGAGGAAATCCGTTTTTTTGTCAAAGACTACATCTTTGGGATTCAGAACGATGATCAAAACATAGATGGAGTAGATCGAGTCTCTCAACACCCCGAAAGCTTCACAGTCCTGTAGCTCGTCCTGCGTCGATATTTCATTCAGTAACGTTTGGGAGATTTGATGTATATGCAGATTAATGTTGATGATCACGTTACTTTACATATTCATACTTGTTTCTGCTTCTTCTTTGCCTGTGTTTTGATCATGAGATTCAGTACTCTTTCAGAAGATTCGTAATAGTGCCCCCTACTGTATAACAGTGAAAACATGGAAAGCCAGAAATTTCCGTCAATGGCAGGGAAAGAGTTCATATATGTTCCTGGCTTTATTATGCACGATTTATCGGACAACAAAATTGTCTTTGTAATCATCAATATTAATCAAAATGTAATAAATCACTCTACCATTTCCTATCTATAATCTTGCTAATTATTTAGCAACTTGGTCACTTTTTACGCCGCCCAGTTTTACATAAAGTCAAAGCAGAGTCATGATTGAAGGATTCATTCATAAAACAAGGCAATCCAAACTACACCAGTCATCTCTAAACCGTATTTCCTCCATCTTGTGTACATGCTGTCGGCTTTAGCATTAGGTGGTTCTGCATGTTTGATGACTTGCAGTCTGTCTCAGTCTCATACAGGGAGTGAGTCGTCGTCCAACAGCAGAAAAGAGATGCTGCCCAAACCCATTACCATTGTGACCAGCGAGTCCTCCTCCACCTGTTTTGTGCGCTCCACAGAGGAGTTCGCGTACGGGACAGGTCACGTCGTCACGACACAGACCCCGGCCCAGGTAAAGGATTCACATTGCTTGAAAGTTGATTCCAGCAAGTCATATTGGTCAACGGTGTTTCCACGATAGAAAAGACACATAAACACACATGCCAAGTTCTTTGAAATATACTCTTTTAATTCATGTCGATTTCACGGTTTAAAAAACAACAAAAAAAGGTGTACATTTAATGACTCTAGAAATTTCACACGGTGCAACCGTCAATTTAAAGGTACAACCGTCAATTTAAAGGTACACTATGTAGGAATTCCGTTTTTGTCAAACAGCGACCCCTAGAGTCGCTGTGGAGTACTTGTACTGTCGTAAATAATGAGAGGAAATAAGGTGTGGCCCCTTTAAGAGCTGCGCGCGCCGGGTTATTTCTGTTTGATGCTCATTCTTATCCTATTTTAAGTGAAAGCCTGACCGAGTGAGACTCTTGTCCGGTTTTCTCACGCGGTCAGTTTCTTGTTTTCTTTTCCTTGACTCTTCCGAGCCTGTGGTCACGTGACGGTCGTAAAGCGATACGTTCTCCAGGTCACATGACCTGGCCAAGACCTTCTCCAAACTTAAGCGTAGGATGAAAATAACTCATATGTGTCAACTCTTTTGCCCAAAAGTTACACGGCGTGCCTTTAAAGTAATAACATTTTAACACACGTGAACGTACTCAGCATAATAATTATTTACAAAAATGCTTTAAAATGTTTTTATTTAAATATGTATTTTATATTTTGAAGATAAAAAGCATTTTTTTGTACAAATACCATGAATGAATAATTCATAAATAGTATGTTTGTAGGATTTTATTTTTTTTGCATGCTGGTTGCACCACGTTATATTTTGGTCACAGACCACATGACTTTGACTGTTGGACAAAAGCAGTGAGGCAGTTTTTTTCAAAATACAGCCAAAGAATTTCATCTTTTTAATTAGGCTTTTTGCTTCATAATGATACCAAGACAGTTGTATCAACCCCTACATTTTTAACTTTAATATCAAAATGAAATTCAATTCAGAAATGATGCGAACTGGTGTGTTTAAGTCACTGTATGAACGAGCTGCGTTCTTATTGTATTTTTGAAGGAATGAATAGATCCAGACAAATGCAGAGTTACATTCAGTCCTCACTCTTCTCTCGCCGCAGATCCATACCCGACCCGCCCAGCACCAGCTCACCCAAGTTACAGCCGTGTTGAACCCTCCGGCACCCCCTCCGCCGCCTCCGGCCCCCCCGACCCCGCCCTCAGCGCCCCCTGCCTCCTCTCCCCTCTCCCCGCTCTCGCCCACGATCTCCCTGCTGGAGGAAGGGGACCTCCGCAGCCTGGACCCCTGCAAGGACCTGTGGGGAACACGCGGCTACGAGGACTACCGACGCGCCGGTGCCACGCGGACCAAGGTGGGCGGGCTGACGGGGGGCGTGGTGGTGAGCGGCAGCCAGGACAAGACCGAGCTCTGCGTGGTGCGCTTCGAGAAAGAGCTGGCCGGCGTGGGCACCACAGGCTGCGAGGTCACCGTCATGCTGGACACCAAAGGTTCTCAGTGCAACTCTTCGCCCACCTGCATGCCCAACGCCGTGCCGGGGGTGCCGTCGGCCAGCGGCTCCCCTCAGGAGACGGGTAAAGGCTCTCCCTCTCCCTGCTGCATCCACGCCTCTCTCGCCACGCCACGCTCTCGGACTCGCAGGCGAGGGGGCGGCGGAGGGGAAGCCATCTCTCCAGACGACGACAGCTCCTGCCCACAGGGCTCCTCCTCCTGCTCGTCCCGCTGCGTGTACTGCCGCTCCGTCTTCAGCGCCTCAGAGAACGGAAGGGGCCGCTGCCGGGACGCCCCGGACCCGGCGCTACACTGCCTGCGCCAGTGGACGTGCGTGTGGTGCGCAGAGAGCCTGCTCTACCACTGCATGTCGGACTCCGAGGGCGAGTTCTGGGAGCCGTGCTCGTGCGAGGACTCGATGGGCGGCGGGCCGCACCCGCTGTGCTGTGCCCGCTGGATGGCGCTGCTGGTGCTGTCTCTTTTCGTGCCCTGCATGTGCTGCTACCTGCCCCTGCACGCATGCCTGCGCTGTGGGGAGAGATGCGGCTGCTGCGGAGGGAAGCACAAGGCCGTGCGATGAGGCCTGAGCGGGGGGAGGGCGTGTGGGCGGGGCTTATTGTGACGGGACGGGAGCACAGGGAGGAAGAGCCGCAGAGCCAGATCTCCTACATAAACCTTCACGATAATATCCCCTCGCCCCCACCGAGGCCGTCTGCTGCATTCCGCTCTTTCTATTCTGCGCTCGGACCCTTCTCGCTCGTACCGGCGGTGGGTGCATGGGTTCGGGGAGGTTGCTCTCTGATTTGCTGGTCGTTGGGGTCAGGGGTCGTCTCCGGGAGGTGGGGAGTGAATGGGGTTCAGTGACGTGTAAACATTTGTTAGTTTTCTTTTCTCTTGGGTTCTGTTTTTTTTTTTTTTTAGGGAGAAAATATGAGATGAAAAAATGTTTATAGATAATGTTATCAGACCTATTTTCAGTATCTTATTTTACTTGAACTACTGAAAGATTTTTTTTTTTTTGCAATTGATTTAACAAATACACTCCCCTCGTACCTCTAAGTTGATGAGTTTTACCTCAATGTCCAGAGGAGAGTAAGGCAAATAGAGAAAGAGACTTATTTTGGGGACTGTGTGCTGTGGTGAGGTTTTGTATATGGTCTTTGCGGTAGGTTTTTCACGCACGTTCGGCCAGAACATATTTGTGAAGGAGAACATTTTGATGTTGTACCACTTTTAGTTTTTCGAGGACAGGGAACGTGAACGGTCTGATCGAGGGCAGTTTCACCAAAACCACCACTTTCACCACATATGGACGCATACATGCTCATTCTTCTGTTAAGAGTATAGTTGTGTTTAACTTGCCAACAACTGAGAATGTTGCCTATATTTAAAGGATAGACCAAAAAAAGTGAAGAGATAATCTAGTCCTGAATCTGCCGAACATTTGCACAGCAAATGTAAACCGAGGCCTTGAAATGTAGTTGTACACGCCACCAAAAATACAGTGCAAATTAGTTATTATTAGTCAGAAGTTAAGAATAAAAGAAAGGACTGTTGTGTGTGACACAACAGTTTAACTTTATCTGTTAGTATGGCAACAAGAGAAGCACTCAATCATTAACTATAATGGGTTATACTGCACCTCACGTGTCCTAACAAGTGCAACAAAGCGACAGATCATTTTGTCTGTGGAGTTGTTCCAGTTAGTCCCGCCCCCAGTAAAATCCCATTGGTCCAAAATCATCAAACGTGATCGTGTTACAGTTTATTTTCATTTTCACTGTGGACAGACAAATTACTTGACACTGAAAACTTGTTGCCTGGTTAAAGGCCATTGTTAAAGTGAAAAATAGAACGATTTTAGACCAATCGGTTCAAACGCTAACTGGCGTAACGGTTCGGACCTCGAAGTGTTAAGAAACATTGCTTTAAATGATCTCAAAGCTGCTATTTCAACTCCCCTAAAAACTTGTCTTACCTCGCTGCTAGTCATGAGGAGTTAGGGAATCAGACACAGCCCTGTAGTCAATTTTGGACAATGACTAAATTATGACATCAATGATGGGGAAGAACTAATGTCCAATTTCATAGGAATCAATGTTGTATTAACTGCTCATTAGAGTCACTTTAAAAGAAAAGGGTTTTACAGCAGGATGAACCACTGGACCATTCAATCTACAAACATGCATTGCATATCATTGTCCATTTGGACTCATTTCAATCCATTTTCAAAGACGTGAAACATTCTCTTGCACTCACACACACTCACTCACTCACTCACTCTTTATGGGCAGAGTAGTAGAGAAACACAAAAAGACCCAAAAATAGCACTGGTAAAAAGAAAACTTTGAGAGATGAGACCACCCTTGAGGGCCCTAGTCATACATCCTATTAATAAATGTGCCTTTTGATTTATTTACCCAATAACCTATAATTTCTAAGTAACGATGTACCTAAATACTCATTTTCTTTTTTCGGGTTGTTTATTTCTGCCAATGTGCATATTTTAACATGTATGTGTCTATTAGTTTGAAAAGTAATCAATGGAAAATATTACCTGTTTATATATTTATTGAGATATTTATTCTAATTCTTTATTTATTTTTGGAGACGGGTTTTTATTTTCTGTGCTGTCTTACTTCTCTGACTTTGTGCCAATTTGCTGCTTTGAGGTGTTACATATCGTGGGTTTGTATCATTAATTAAACCCTAACTCTATATTTTAATGAAAATTTTGCACTCTGAATCGTGTTTACATGTGTTTATGTGCATTAGTACACTAATACTGGGATGGCATAATACAGCCTTCACTCATAACCACAAAATCAGTGTGGTGTGTTAGAGCACAAGGCGGCAATAGTGAATTGTGCTCCATTCAAATATCCACTTGCATTAGAACGGATTTCACGAAGAACTGTCCAGGAAATTATATTCTCCATAAAGAAAACTACAGCAAAGCATTTGTGAAGCCACAACACGCACAACCTTGAGGCGGATGGGCTACAACAGCAGAAGACCCCACCGGGTACCACTCATCTCCACTACAAATAGGAAAAAGAGGCTACAATTTGCAAGAGCTCACCAAAATTGGACAGTTGAAGACTGGAAAAATGTTGCCTGGTCTGATGAGTCTCGATTTCTGTTGAGACATTCAGATGGTAGAGTCAGAATTTGGCGTAAACAGAATGAGAACATGGATCCATTGTGCCTTGTTACCACTGTGCAGGCTGGTGGTGGTGGTTTAATGGTGTGGGGGATGTTTTCTTGGCACACTTTAGGCCCCTTAGTGCCAATTGGGCATTGTTTAAATGCCACGGCCTACCTGAGCATTGTTTCTGACCATGTCCATCCCTTTATGGCCACCATGTACCCATCCTCTGATGGCTACTTCCAGCAGGATAATGCACCATGTCACAAAGCTCGAATCATTTCAAATTGGTTCCTTGAACATGACAATGAGTTCACTGTACTAAAATGGCCCCCACAGTCACCAGATTTTAACCCAATAGAGCATCTTTGGGATGTGGTGGAACGGGAACTTCGTGCCCTGGATGTGCATCCCACAAAACTCCATCAACTGCAAGATGCTATCCTATCAATATGGGCCAACATTTCTAAAGAATGCTTTCAGCACCTTGTTGAATCAATGCCACGTAGAATTAAGGCAGTTCTGAAGGTGAAAGGGGGTCAAACACAGTATTAGTATGGTGTTCCTAATAATCCTTTAGCTGAGTGTATATATATGGATATATACTAGTGCTGTCAAATCGATTATTCGTGATTAATCGCTTCTAGCATAAAAGTTTGAAAATATATAATGTGTGTGTGTATATGTATATGTATATATATATATATATGTGTATAAACACACACATACAGTGGGGAGAACAAGTATTTGATACACTGCCGATTTTGCAGGTTTTCCCACTTACAAAGCATGTAGAAGTCTGTCATTTTTATCATAGGTACTCTTCAACTGAGTGACGGAATCTAAAATCCAGAAAATCACATTGTATGATTTTTAAGTAATTCATTTGCATTTTATTGCATGACATACGTATTTGATACATCAGAAAAGCAGACCTTAATATTTGGTACAGAAAACTTTGTTTGCAATTACAGAGATCATGTGTTTCCTGTAGTTCTTGACCAGGTTTGCACACACTGCAGCCGGGATTCTGGACCACTCCTCCATACAGACCTTCTCCAGATCCTTCCAGAATGATGTTTCCACCTCCATGCTTCACGGTTGGGATGGTGTTCTTGGGGTTGTACTCATCCTTCTTCTTCCTCCAAACACGGCGAGTGGAGTTTAGACCAAAAAGCTCTATTTTTGTCTCATCAGACCACATGACCTTCTCCCATTCCTCCTCTGGATCATCCAGATGGTCATTGGCAAACTTCAGACGGGCCTGGACATGCGCTGGCTTGAGCAGGGGGACCTTGCGTGTGCTGCAGGATTTTAATCCATGACGGCGTAGTACGGTACTAATGGTTTTCTTTGAGACTGTGGTCCCAGCTCTCTTCAGGTCATTGGCCAGGTCCTGCCGTGTAGTTCTGGGCTGATCCCTCACCTTCCTCATGATCATTGATGCCCCACGAGGTGAGATCTTGCATGGAGCACCAGAGCGAGGGAGATTGACTGTCATCTTGAACTTCTTCCATTTTCTAATGATTGCGCCAACTGTTGTTGGCTTCTCACCAAGCTGCTTGCCTATTGTCCTGTAGCCCATCCTTGTGCAGGTCTAATATTTTATCCGACGTCCTTACACAGCTCTCTGGTCTTGGCCATTGTGGAGAGGTTGGAGTCTGTTTGTTTGAGTGTGTGGACAGGTGTCTTTTATACAGGTAACGGGTTCAAACAGGTGCAGTTAATGCAGGTAATGAGTGGAGAACAGGAGGGCTTCTTAAAGAGAAACTAACAGGTCTGTGAGAGCCGGAACTCTTACTGGTTGGTAGGTGATCAAACACTTATGTCATGCAATAAAATGCAAATTAATTACTTAAAAAATCATGCAATGTGATTTTCTGGATTTTTGTTTTAGATTCCGTCACTCAGTTGAAGAGTACCTATGATAAAAATGACAGACTTCTACATGCTTTGTAAGTGGGAAAACCTGCAAAATTGGCAGTGTATCAAATAATTGTTCTCCCCACTGTAGTATATATTTACTAAATTTTATGTTAGATGCGATTAATCGATTTGACAGCATTGAAAATATTTGAAAAAATGAATCTCTTATTGAAATAAGAGAAAATTCCTGACAGTTCTGTCAGATATTTATACAATAATCACTTTGACCAATACGTGGAGCCAATTTTCAGTACGCACATTCATGACTGTCCACAAGGGGCCGCATCAGTCAGTGTAATGCAATTCCAGGACCAAGTACACTAGATTTAAAACAAGTAGAAGAATTACATCGAGCGAGTTTTCACATTTATTTAAAAATGTAATGGATTGATTCTAAAGACAGAGGAGCTGGACGGACAGAGAAGGTCTTAAAGTCTGAGCATGTGTGAGCTCAGGACAGGTGCTGGCGTTTGTGTTTTAGGATCTCAGTTGAGGTGAGAGTCAGGTCTTTATTACAGATATCACAGTGATAGACCCTGGTCAGACCTGATGAAGATGCGGTTACGCTTTCAGGCTCTGTGAAAACAAAGAAAAAGCATTTATTCTGTAGAACTGATTAGTGATAGTGCAAATCTAGAGCACTAACTAAAATAAATGATGAAAATATTGATATGACTTGAGAAGACAGACGTCTAGACATACACTATAAATGTGTATGTATATATATATATATATATATATATATATATATATATTATTTTATTTAATATATAATATTTTCAATTAGTTTTTATTTAAGTTAAAGTTCTTATAATTTTGTTGTGTTGTCATTTTTTTTTTTTTTATGTATTGTTTTTTATTTATTTTAATTTCAGGTTTAGTTTTAGTTATGTTAGTTCATGAGAAATGTTTCCTTGGCAACTGGCTGAAATAAAATAAGTATAATTATTTTTACATTTTATTTTATTTCAGATAAAATGTTTTGTTTATTTCAAGTAATGAAAATGTTTTTTTTTTTATGGTTTGTGGTTAACACAAGCTCAATATATTTTCACATTTTATTCTGCATAAAATGCATCAGTAAAACACCCTTGTGATTTTTTTTAAGTTTTAACTCAAACTTAAAAACTTAACTTAAAAAAGGCGGCTGCTAATAAGTGGCTAAACGGGACAACAGAGGTTATAAATATAGGAAAACAGAGCGTCATCATCCATTCACTAGTCTGCTTTTACAGCCTCGTTGTGTTTATTATCATGCTCTTGCAGACTATTCTAACTCAATAGTTTTTAAATAAAGACTGAAAGAGTTGACTTAAGCTTAATGGTAGTGACGTTGAAGTCATGTGACCGGTGTAGTTATAGCTTACATTCAACTTTTTACTTCTGGCAATTGTATTTAGACGTCAAAATTCATAAAAGTTGTTCATTTGTGAAAATTATCATAATGAACAATACGTGTAAGATTCATAAACCTTTGCAGCTTATTTTCTGCAATAATCCTAATGCCAATAGAAAAATCCTATTAGGTTTCTGTAGTGGGTGATGCAAACATCAAGAGTGGGCCTACAACAATACATCATGACTGCAGGACTCTAGTAAGACATCCAAGTCTTTCCACAAAAGCTGGTTCATGAGATGAAATGATTGATAAGTGCTCACCTGCTTCCTCCTCAGGCTGCTGTTCCTCTGGTGGCCTGCAGGAGACCTCATGTTGCATGCGCTCCAAGGGCGTCAGGGGCATATAAAGGTCACAGTGAGGGCAGCTCCAAAAACTGCGTAAACATTCACTGTACAAGTCCTTAGAGTCCTACATGACGCACATTAAAAAGATAGGAAGTGATGGCGTTAAAGGACTGTCAGAAAGAGAAGGCGTTTGAGCACATTATTTCCACACATTCAGGAAAGCATGGAAGCTCGTTTCTGCCATCAAAAAGGTAATTGCAACTTCTCACAAACTGACTTTTTTCCTTACAATTACAAGCATATAGACCTTATGTAGCCCCGCCCCTTTTCAGCACTGAACTCATGTTCTGTCGTTCGGTTTGTATTTCTACAGCATGATAGTAAGATCTTACGGATTTATGAATGAACCACTCATTTTTAAAATCTTGTCGATCTACTGACATTTTACTACGGGTGTAACGATACACGTATTCTTATTAAACTGTTCGGTACGAGGCTTTCGGTTCGGTTTTCGGTACGCATTTTTGAACCGAACGGTTCTTTGGACCATTTTTCCTGCCGACCAAAATTTCGTTATTTCAAAATGTAGGCGCGTCGCGCGTGGCAAGCGCGCTCATAATGTAATGGTGTGTTCACACCGAACGCAAATTAAATTACGTTATTTGCGCGAGTAGATTACATACAAAGTCAATGCAAAGACGCGAATAGACGCATCATTCGCGCGGGGTGTTGCGAATGACGCGAATTGGGCGACGCGTTTGCCGCGAATGTCTTCCGCGCAAGTTGACAAATTTGAACTCGAGCGAATGTTCAAGCGTCTAACTAGACGCGTATTTGACGCTCTATTCGCGTTCGGTGTGAACACACCATAGAGACGCTGGCGTGACCACAACATTGCCCAACTTCAAATGGCAAATGTAATGTAAGCGGAACGAAACTGAGCTACTCGTTATTGTGTGGTTGACGGACCGTTTATCAGCTTGGACCAAGGCAGCGCGAGCCGATCTTGATCAAGCAGCACTGTTACTACACAGCGAAATGCAGTAACATTTGAATTTGCCACTGAAGTAATAACATCGCTGCAAGATCTAGTGAGACACATTCACATTTCTCCGTTATTAACGGATCAAACAGCGCTGACGTGGAAACCAGGAAGAGACATTGTGCCATGAATGAACTATCCAGTGTCCACAGATCAGCAACATTCACCATGGGTTTACTGTAGTAACACTACTAACTGTAACCATGGAAGTTTGGCAGGAATAGTAGCCTATAATGCTTTCACGTAACATCACGTCGGTTTTATTTTGACATTATGAATACAGTTGCTGCCCTCAAATGTTAATCTGAACTAAAATAAACCTTTGTTTATTACTAGCCTACTACAATATTACATTTAATTTTGTCCAAGGAGCTGTTTTGTTTTATAAGCTCCTAAGAAAAGTCAAGTATAGCTCCATCATTGCTCAAAGTAAAAAAATATCAAAGAAATTTCTCTGGCATTTCTTTCTTTTTGCTGTATCGGAAACGTACCGAACTGTACCGAACCGAACCGTGACACAAGTGTATCGTATCGAACCGAACCGTGAATTTTGTGAACCGACACCCCTACATTTTACATTTCACAATTCTGACTTTTCTCATTATTGATTTTACGTCTCAATTTCGACTTTTATTTTAATTCTGAGTTTATATCTCGCAATTCTGACTTTTTTCATAATTTAGATTTTACGTCTCATAATATTGCCTTTTTTTGAAATTCTAAGTTTGCATCTCGAATTCTGACGTTTTTTAAAAAAAAGTTAAAAACTCATAATTGCAAATTTACATCTCTCAATTCTTACTTATTTCTCAGAATTCTGAGTTTACATTGTGAGATAAAAAGTTTAAATTACCTTTTGTTATAAATATTTTTTTTTCCGACACAAACTTCCATAGGAAAGAACACTTACACACAGACAGTTGTAAGTGAAGTAGCTGCACACACGCAGGCCTCCTTTAACTGCATCTGGCTCCGCCTTCATGCCAGGGAACAGAGAGCCGAGAGCTGAAGCGGAAGAAAGATCCGGATCCTTCTGGGGTCCGATGTACAGGTTCTGAGACTGCAGCCCTGCCAGACGCCTCAGACTGTAACTAACCTATGAGAGAAAGTCATTATCATGTGACTTCATGTGTGTTTGACCCAGATTAAACACAGATCTATTGTTATGTTTGCCTCGCTACCTCAGTATACAGCAGAAACCGCACAAGTCCCTCACAGAGCTTTTCCAGTTCTCTGCGGGAAACTTTGGGCCCACTCAGGCCGAGTCCAGCGGAGCTACCCGGGCCGCCCCGTCCGAGCTGAGCCTGAAGCTGTCTCTCCCACTCCCCCCGCAGAGTGAGGGCCGAGGAGAGCACTTTCATGGCCCCGGCCCCGTCAGTCAAGCCCAGCTCCAGCCAGCCGTCCACCACCACACGCGTGCAGTCCGCGTTAGTGTCCACAGAGTTGGCCACCAGCAGAAGAGCCTACAGGAGAGAGGTCGACGACAAACAAGTGTTCAAGATGAAGAAAAGGAAAAATCGAGTTTAAAAAGTTTAGCAATGTAGACTAGTTTTCAAAAGTGTGGTGTCAGTAAGATTTTGAAAGAAGTCTCTTATGCTCGCCAAGACTGCATCCAAAAATATAGTAAAAAACAGTCATTTTGCGTGAATTGTTTTCTATATAAATATTTAAAAATGTAGTTTATTCCTGTGATCAAAGCTGAATTTACAGCATCATTACTCCAGTCTTCAGTGTCACATGATCCTTCAGAAATCATTCTAATATGCTGATTTAATGCTCATGAAACATTTCTTATTATTATCAATGTTGAAAACAGTTGTGCTGCTTAACATTTTTGTGGAAACGTGATAATTCTTTTTCAGGATTCTTTGATGAATAGAAAGCTCTAATGAACAGCACTTATTTAAAATAGAAATCTTTTGTAACACTATAAATGCCTTAATGTCACTTTGATCAATTTAATGCATCCTTGCAATAACATTTCTTTAAAAATCCTTACTGACTCCAAACTTTTAAATGATAATGTACTCTTTAAAAAAAAATTGGTTTTGAAAACTATTGGTAACTAATGGTAACTATAGCATTTTCAAGTTTAAATTGAATGATTATAAAAATGTCATGTAGCCATCAAGTAATAAAAAAAATGAAAAATTTTCCTCACACATTAAATATATATATATATATATATATGTGCACACATTTGAATCAATATTCTCAAAAAAGTTAATACATTTTTCAGGGTAAAACGTTTTTTTAATTTTTTTACAAATATCTTGAATTCATAAACTTCATTCATTTTTAGGAGAGTTGCACCACCTGACATTTTACAACCTTTACTAACCTTGCCTTCTCATAAAAAGGTAAAATGATCTGATATTTTAAGAGACTTATTGACAGTCATGAGGGTCTGCATGGCTCCTCTCTGACATTTTCCTATTTGCATAATTCCTTTACTGAATCAAGTGTTAAAAATGCAGGGAATGCAATGTGGAAGTAAGCTACATATTTTCTGTGAATGTGAATGTGACTATGATTACAGCGGATGAGACCGGAAGTACATTCAATTTACAAATGACCACGTCCACTCTTATAGTAATATAAAGGGAGGGGGGGGGGGGGGGGGGGGGTTTATAATTGTCAAGTCAAGTCAAATATATTTATATAGCGCTTTTCACAATACAGATTGTATCAAAGCTGCTTCACAGTATCAATCAAAACAACTTAACAGTGTTTGTTTATTACTGGAAAAAGACATCCAAGTTTGGTAGAGCTGATCAGTGGTATGGTGGGTCATTTAATTTGAATATCCCCATTATCAATTGTCTCAGTGTTTACTGACCTGTAGGGCTGGAATCCGCGCACAGTTTGAGACGTAAGGCTTGTTTGTTTCTAGCAGAGTAACAAAAGCCAGTAACTGATGCCTACTGCTCTGCCCTTTATCAGCACCTACAGAGAGAATGTAAGAGTGCCACAGTGAAAAAGAGGAACGTTTCAGTCACAATGCCTGTCTTATTGCAAAAAGGAGTGTGTACCAAACTCGCTGGACTCGTGCTCGGGGACATGCAGAACTTCAGGGTCAATGGCAAACACGCTGGTTGGGTGGATCACAACACCTTGTTTATTACGTGTGTGGAACACCTAACACACACACACACACACACACAAAAAAGTTAACTGTACAAAGTTGGCTGATATTACTATGCATATAAAAGTGCCACTATTATGCTATTTTATGCTCCTAATTTTGTTTTGAAGGTCTCCCACCATAGCTTTAAATGCATCCAAGGTCAAAAAAGTTTAAACAGTTACATTTTCTCATAATAATGACGGTTAGATCTCTCTAAGCCCCTCCTTTCTGAGCGCCTACTCTGCTCCGATTAGTCCGATGACCCAGTCTGTTGTGATTGGTCTACCACTTACAGCACGTTTCGAAAATCCATATCTGAATTTCAGCTCATGATCTTCCTCAGCGCTTGTATACACAGTGATACGAACAATAATGATGGCGCCTATTTTTCCTCATCAATTCTAGCCAGAGTCCTCAAAGCAAAGTGGAATTGCTTTCACTGCGCAGAAAACAGCGTCTTCTTGACATGTTGACAACACAAACCAATCTCTTCTAGTCTACAACTTCAGTGTTTGAGGGTGGGTCAAAGTATTGTTTGCGGCAGGCAGCCGATGAAAACAATAGGCTGGCATTATGCACAAACCTATGTTACAAACCTATGTAGGTTCGAGCAGGAAGTAAGTCTGGAATAACTGAAGACTCGTTTCAGAATCAGTTCTTTCTTTAGGAGGATAACTCCATTTGTCGTGAACTTTGATCTTTGCAGACCTTTTACATTCACAAACAGCAATATTATACAGTACATGAAAGGGAATATCCAAAAAAGCATAATAGCTGCACTTCAATGTGTATTTAGCCGTTACCTGCTCTGAGTCTTTGCGTGTAGCGTTGTGCTCATCTGGCATGGCGAGCTGTGGGTAAAGACCTCGACACAGCACCAGTTTGAGCAGAGCCTGCTGACGGGACGACAGAGCTGCACTGGCACATGCGGCTTCCTGTAGCTCATTAACATTGTGACGCAACTTGAACTTGACTTCCTATAAGAGCCAGACAACCAATGAGGATACAGAGAAAGTGTACAGTATGAGTGAATCTCACAAAGCCTGGGTCATATTTCACCTCAAAATAGAAAAAAAAAAAAAAAATGAATCAATGAAGCCTATTTTTAAATGCAATATTAAGCCTAGTGACCTTATTTAAACACTTCCGCAATTTTGTCATTACTGTAATGTGAGTCAGTGTTATTTAGCATCACTGAGATACTATTATAGTTTGTATTCATATTTTGAATTCATTTTATATTTTCAGTTTTCTTGTTCATTTAAGTTGAAGTTTTAGTATATTTTTTTTTATGGTTTTAGTTTCAGTTATACTGTAACCCTGATGTGAAAAATTCCAATCTTATAACAATACTGAAAAATAATGATATTTATTTATCGTTCAAAAGTTTGGGGTCATCAAAACTGCATAAAACAGTAGAATTATATATTTTTTTAAGGATTATTTGATGAATAGGAAGTTAAAAGAACAGAAATCTTTTATAACATTATAAACGTCTGTACGTCACTTTTAATCAATTTAAAGGGGTCATATAATGGTGCATGCACTTTTTTAAGTTGATTGTACTGAAATGTGTGTTGGCAGTGCCTGTACACAACCATCATATAATGATAAAAATCCATCCAGTGTTTTTGTTTTAATCTCCTTATATGTTTTCCCCTGCCTCAAATCGAGCCGTTCGAGCCTGTGACGTCACAAGCTCGCACGCCCCTCCCACGATTGTTGATTGACAGCATCGTTTCAACACAGACCCGCCCTCGCTCGTGAGGGAGCTGTCAATCATAGTCTGCGCGGACCGGCGCGGTCATTGTTGATATGCTGGAGCACTGTCTATGAGCAGAATGGCGTCTAAGCGATTGTGGTGTTCTGTTCTTGGGTGTAATAACGAACACAGCAGTCATTTTAATGTTCTTAAATCCGAACCGCTGAAGACGCAGTGGCTGAGTTTGTTTTCGAAGGGAATATTCCCCACGAGCAACGTCAATGCTTTCATGTTTGCACGAATCATTTCACACACCAGACTGCTTTATAAAGGAGGATCAGTATAAAGCTGGTTTTGCTAAGAAGCTGCTCATGAAAAAAGGATCGCTACCAGATATTCGTGTTCCTGCTGAACCTCTAGAACAACTGAAGTGAGTGTAACGTTTTATTAAACTTTATATTAATATTTATATCTTTGCAAATCGCTAGCTGCACGCTTCACAATGAATGCGTCTAAGGTTTACACTCAGGGTACATTACGGCATGTTTTCTATGTACGACGTTCTCCATATAATTCATAATCCCACGTTTATAATGAACAACGCGTTATGGTTATTGTGTTACAAATGGTGTATGCACAGAACAGAGAGGCGGGGTGAGCAAAGCTCATTATCATTTAAAGGCATATGCACTGAAACGGCGTGCTGAAAACAGAGCTGTTTTTGACCAGGTAAAATAACTGTTTTCTTACAATACTAATGAGAATTTTTACTTAAAGTATATTACAAACTTTTAATTTAGACCCTAAAGAATCATATTAGCTTGTACAAAAATGGCATTATATGACCCCTTTAATGCATCCTCGTTAAATAAAAAGATTCATTTCTATATATATATATATAAAAAAAAAAAATCTTACTGACCCCAAATGTGAGCGGTAATGTACATTAAATTAAGAATGTGTGGAATCTCTTCTTTCTTTTCCCCACATGCTCTAAAATCAGAATCATCTGAGGCACCTGTATGTCCACAGTCTGTTCAGAACCATCTTTCCTCTTCTTGCTTGAGCTCGCCCCCTCTCCATCAGATCCAGACGAGGCGTCTCCCTCCAGCCCTTCCTCCAGGCGGAGAACTTTCCTCTTGGTGTTCTCCTGGAGCTCATGGTCTCGTTTCAGCTGGTGGAGCTTCTGCCTCTCTGTGAGTCTCTCTCTGCGCCGGGCTCGGTCCTGCGGTTCCGTCCTGCTGGCCGTATGATCCTCCAGGAGACCATGAGTCCGCAGCAGCTCCTGTGAGGAAGCAGATGACACACGATTAAGATCGGTCACATGGGTCGCAAACGCAGCAGGAGCTGTTAGAAAGCCATGGAGATATCGAGCTGCTGCTGACTTTGAACTGCCGTCTGAGGTTGACCATCTCGTAAAGCCTCTGTTCCTCCAGTCCTCTCCTTCTGCACCACTTCCTGGAGCCGCTTCCTCTTTCTGCTTTCACCTGTTGATGCATATTAGCCAATATTACTCATTTCTCCTAATTTAAGATCATCTTTAAAAACAGTAACAATTTAATAACACTGTTAAATTGTTAATAACCTTTAGCAAATATCAAAATGAATATTCACTTTTTTTATACTGTGCATGATCGTTGTGGTGCCTAAATTCAATTTGAAATGACTGATTTAATTTGTAATTTACTTAGACAATAGTATAAAAAAATTTATTGTCCAAATACATTACAAAGTTAAAAAAAAAAAGATTTAGACAAGAGTATTTAATTTCAGTTTTGCAGATTTATAACTAATAGTCACATACATTTTTTTTATCTGTTTATCAAACAGCATTCACAATAGTTGAATGCCATATAAGATGCCTTTGTATAATGCATAAGCGTGGAGCCCCATCTTCGCCATGAAATAAAAAATAAAAAAAAATTCATGACTTTTTACATCACAATTCTGACTTTTATTCTTGTAATTTTGAGATTATATCTCGCAATTTTGAGTTAACATTACGCATCTATGACTTACTTTCTCAGAGTTGTGAGTTTATAACACACAACTCTGCCTTTGTTCGTTTTTTTGCAAACTAATATCGGAACTAATACTTTTTTCTCAGAGGAGTTTAAATCTTGCAATTCAGACTTTCTTTCTCAGAATTGAGAGTTTATAACAAAATCCTGACTTTATTTCTCACAATTTTTGAGTTAACATCTCGCAACTCTTTGACTTTTTCTCTCTGACTATCATATATCATACATAATGTCATGGACGGAAAAAATATGACTGTATCATGAAATGCATATTTCCTTCAAGAAATGTTTTGGTACATTCCATTTCGTATTAATATTTAATGCACAAAATCAAATATTACATTCACGAAAGGAATATTTCATTCACTAAAAGCATTTCGAAATAGCATTCCTTCTCTAAATATACTTCATTTTTATTGAATAGAGATATAACAATGCAATTTTTGTACAAACAATTGGCAAAGAAGTTTTTTTCTATATAAAAATCACGTCAGGTTCAGTCTTATAATGTTCATGCAGGTTTCCAACATTGATACACAATAAATCAGGCAAAAGGGCCGAGACTGACCTGCACCCAGGCATTAAAGGTGTTCATCAGTGTAAAGGGGTCGCCCTGGTTGCTGTTCAGGGGCTGGCGAGCGGTGGAGCAGTCAGGGTTGTGCTGAGCACTGCGCAGAAATGGAGACTGGACACTCAGAGCAGCGGCAACCGTCAGCACCGGCTCCACCAGCTTGAAGACGGAACCCAAAACCAACATTTTTCCTGGAAAAACACAAGTAGGAGCATTTATAATGCCATCAATACTGTAGCGAGCTCAACAAACTGCATAGAACAGCAGCTGAAGGGTTCCTTACCAATGACCACATCCACAGGCAGTTGAGCCAGCAGCCTGCCAATGGAGGAGAGCTCCCCGTGTTCATCTAGCGCCCCCTGTTCTCTCAGATACGTCACTGCAGTCTGAATACTGGAAGCGGGAGGAGGGTCTATGAAGGCAAAAGTGCGAGGGTCACCCAGACCCATGCTCATCATCTGCACAAACACATTTGCAATATGCTTTAGTCCAGCGTCTCACCGAATTATTATAATTATCTGAGAACAATACGCCCCTTGACACAATAAATGATGAGGGTTTTTCTTGATGTGAGCGAGCACCTGTAGGATGAGGGAGTCCAGCGCCACCCTGTGGATCTCAGGAACAGGATATGAGGCAAAGGCGTCGTAATCAGATTCAGCGTAGAGTCGGTAACACACTCCCGGCCCGGTTCTGCCTGCGCGGCCTTTCCTCTGTTCAGAACTGGCCCTGCTGATCCAGAACTCCTGCAGTCTCTGCATCTTGGCCTTTGGGTCAAAACTCATTTCTTTCACTTTCCCTGTTATAAAAAAATCAAAGAGAAAAAAAATGAAGACGTTTTTGGAAAGGACAATCATATCAAAAATTGGTGACAGTGTCTCAAACAAAATTTTATTGATTTTATTTAAATTTTAAATAAAATGCTTTTTGTCCTAAAACTCTAAAATCATTAAATAAATGAAACTTGAAAATCATTAAATATTTTAAAAACATAGAAATTAGAGTCTCATAAAGTGTTTTTGATTTCATTTAAATAAAATACATGTTGCCCTAAATCAATAAAATCCATAAATGACACTTGAAAATTATTATATATTTAAAAAATAGGGTCTCATTTTTTTTTTTCATTTAATTTTAAATACTTTTTGTTGTAAAACTCTTAAATCTTAAAATAAATTAAACTTGAAAATCATTAAATATTTTAAAAACATAGAAATTAGAGTCTCATAAAATGTTTTTGATTTCATTTAAATAAAATACATGTTGCCCTAAATCAATAAAATTCATAAAAATAAATGAAACTTGAAAATCATTAAATATTTAAAAAATAGGGTCTCAATTTTTTTTTAATTTCATTAAATTTTAAATAAAATACTTTTTGTTGTAAAACTCTAAAATCATAAAATGAATGAAACGTGAAAATCATTAAATATTTTAAAAACATAAAATAGAGTCTCATAAAATGTTTTTGATTTCATTTAAATAAAATACATTGCCCTAAATCAATAAAATTCATAAAATAAATGAAACTTGAAAATTATTAAATATTTTAAAAACATAGAAAATAGAGTCTCATAAAATGTTTTTGTTTTCATTTAAATAAAATATATGTTGCCCTAAATCAATAAAATTCATAAAATAAATGACACTTGAAAATTATTAAATATTTTAAAAATAGGGTCTCAATTTTTTTTTAAATTTCATTTAATTTTAAATAAAATACTTTTTGTTGTAAAACTCTAAAATCATAAAATGAATGAAACTGAATGAAATTAAATGAGAGAAAATAGGGTCTCATGAATTGTTTTTGATTTAATTCATATTTTAAATAAAATAGATATGTTTTGCCCTAAAACAATAACATCACGAAATGAACGAAACTGTAAAAATGATTAAATATTTTGAAAACATAGAAAACAGGAAAACATCAGTGCAGGTTCCACTTCTTCCACCAATCTGAATTACCTGAATCAACGACAAAGCGCACTCCATCTATAGTGACCGAGGTCTCAGCAATATTGGTAGAAATTATGCATTTCCTCACACCCGGGGGTGAAATGTCAAACACCTGAAGGTCAAAGTTCACACATCGAGAAATTACTTCAAGCTAATATACTGACATATTTTTTATATATACACTACGGTTAAAAAGTTTGGGGTAGGTATGTTTTTGAAAGACGTCTCGTTTGCTCAGCAAGGCTCCTTTTATTTGAGCAAAACTACACTAAATTGTAATCATGTTACTGTTTTATTTAAAGCAATTGTTTTCTATATAAATATATTTTAAAATGTAATTTATTCCTGTGATGTCAAAGCTGAATATTCAGCATCATTACTCCAGTCTTCAGTGTCACATGATCCTTCAGAAAGCATTCTAATATGATGATTTGCTGCTCAAGACACATTTCTGATTATTATCGATGTTGAGAACAGTTGTGCTGCCTCATTTTTTTGTGGAAACCTTGATACATTAATTTATTTTCAGGATATGTTGATGAATAGAAAGTTCAAAAGAATAGCATTTCTTTAAAAAAACAAAATTTGGGTAACATTACTTCTTTTTTTTACTATCACTTTTGATCAATTTAATTGATCCTTGCTGAATAAAACTAATAATTTATACTGACCCCAGACTTTTGAATGGTGGTGTATAACTAAATAAATAGGCCAATCATTTTGCCACTAATAAAAAAAAGCCAAAATGAAAATGACAGTTTTAAAGCTAATCATAAAAACATTATAATGTATAAAGATCATGATGAATGACTGAGTGTTGGGTCTGTCCTGAATGAACCTTATCCTGCTGAGCCAGTGAGAGCGTGCTGTGCAGAGGGAGGACGATCCAGCGCTGTGTGTGTGTGGCGTACGCCTGGCAGGCCTCCAGGATGGTGGAAATCTCAGCCACTCCGCTGAGGAACAGCAGCAGGTCGCCTCTCTCCTCCGGGGGGTAGCGCTGGTCAATGCCCTGCAGAACACGCAGGTACGGCCGCGGGTCCAGTTTCTCAGAACGGGACGCCTGCTCTTCTGAAGGAATGGGCTGGTAGATCACCTACAGCACAGAAGAAACATACACTCTGATCAATGAAAAACTAATTTTTGCCCTAAATCAATAAAATTCACACAATAAATGAATCTTGAAAATGATTAAATATTTTAAAAACAGAAAATAGGGTCTAATACATTTTATTGATTTAATTTACATTTTAAATAAAATATTTCTTGTCCTAAAACACACTTGTAAATGATTAAATATTTTAAAAAACATATAATAGGGTCTCACATTTTTTTATTGATTTTATTTCAATTTTAAATAAAATACTTTTTGTTCTAAAACTCTAATATCATAAAATGAATTAAACCTGTAAATGATTAAATATATAAAATAGAAAATAGGTTCTTGTAACATTTTATTGATTTAATTTTAATTACAATAATTCAATTCTAAAACTCTAAAATCATAAAATGAATGAAACTGAAAAAAAATGATTAAATATTTTAAAAACAGAGAAAAAAGGATCATACATTTTTTTTATTTAATTATTTTTTTTAAATAAAATATATATTTTTTGCCCTAAAACGATAAAATCAAAAAATGAATGAAACTGGAAAATTATTAAATATTTTAAAAACATAGAAAATAGGAAAACATTAGCGCAGGTTCCACTTCAAAAACACGTATTTTAACAGAGAGCTCACCTGAATGGGGAAGAGTCTGCCTGGCACCTGCAGAACTGGTGCGTCGCTGAAGTAGCTGGAGAAGAGTTTGATGTTGATGGTGGCCGACATGAGGACCAGCCGCAGGTCTGTGCGCAGGGGCAGAAGGGAACGCAGCACTCCCAGCAGGAAATCACAATGCAGGTGTCTCTCATGCACCTCGTCCACGATCAGCACCTGGTACTGGCCCAGGGAAGCGTCCTGCTGGATCTGCCGGAGCAGGAGACCCTCGGTCATGAACAGGAGTTTGGTAGCTGTGGTGCGGCTGGTCTCAAAGCGGATCTGGTACCCAACCTGGAGAACATACAAGACAAAAATGTTTTTGCAATCCATTCACAAGAGTTTTTCGCTGCTGCGATTCTTTAACTCTCAACGTTCGCATTTTGCATCAATTTTCTTCCTTCTTGTCATGCATTGGGAGGCATTCTTAGGTTTTGAAAGTTACAATATATATATATATATATATATATATATATATTGTAACTTTAGTAATTATAATAGTACTAATGTTACAAATAATTATTGACAGAATCACAATAAAAAAAGAAATGGAAGTAGTTACCAGTATATACATATATTTTATTGTATATATATATATATATATATAAATATTAGGGCTGTCAAACGATTAATCGCATCCAAAATAAAAGTTTGTGTTTACATTCTATATGTGTGTGTACTGTGTATAATTATTTTTAATACATAAATACCCACACATGCATGTGTGTTTAAGAAATATTTGCATGTATATACTGTATATAGACTGAATGTAGCCTATATATAATGTATATTTTATATAAATATAAACATTTTATATATAAATAACATATTTTTCTTAAATATATACGTGTGTGCATTTATATACAAAATAATTATACACAGTACACACACATATATTATGTAAACAAACTTTTATTTTGGATGCGATTAATCGTTTGACAGCCCTAATATATATATATATATATTAACTACTTTCATTTTTTTTTGTATTGTGATGCTGTTAATGATTATATATAGACAAATCGAAATGTAATCGAAATTATTCAACCCCCATTGTAAATTAGGTTTATTGGCAAAATGTACTTTCAGCTGTTTGTAATGAACAAATCAAACAAAAGAAATTGAAATATTTCAACTGGTTTCCCCCAATTCAACTGAAAATGCAACTTTTAATGACTTGTGCACTCAAAATTGTTCAACCCCCTGAATAGAATCCCTCACAACAGCACAAATCTGCAAAACAGGTGTTGTCTCAAGCACACCTGATGCAACTAATCAAGGGCTTCATTAGTTGCACCAGGTGTGCTTGAGCTAGAACACGTTTCACATGTGCAACCGTGAGTGTTGCATTATGCACATTTTGATCCCAAACTCTCATTTCCATGCCAAAAAAGGCATTTTTCTCAGCATTGTTGTCTTACAGTAATAAAAATCATCTTGTCCAAACATTACTGTTTTTTTATTTATTTAAAAGTTTTACAGATAAATATCTGTTAATATGTCTAAAAAAATATTGATGAAAATATATATTGATGAAAATATATGTTGCGAAACATCTTTGTACCTTGGAGCCGTACAGGTTGAGGCTCTCAAAGCTGACTCTCTTGGCCAGTGAGATGCAGGCGATGCGGCGCGGTTGAGTACAAGCGATGTGGTTGAACCCTGAAGCCAGCAGATACTGGGGCACCTGTGTGGACTTCCCACACCCCGTGTCTCCAGCCACCACCACCACAGGATGAGTCCTCACCAGCTCCACTATCCTGTCTCGGTACTGGAAGATGGGGAGGCTCTTCTGCTCCCTCCTTAACTTGGAAAGCTTGTTGAAGCCCTGCTTCTGGTTGAAATCGAGGAAATGGAGAAGGGCAAGACGGCAGTCTGTGATCTCCTGCCTGCCGGGACCCGAGCTCTCCCTGCGCCTCCTGTGCTCAGATCCTCCCAGGCGCTCCTCGATGTCCTTGGAGCACACGGATATGTTGATCCTGTATCTGGCATCATACTCCTTTGGAAGGCCTAGATCCACAGATCCAGACGTCTTCCTGGCTTTTCCCTCGTGTGATTCTTGCCCACTGGATTTGGATGCTGATATCTCTTTCTTGGCTTTGAATCTCTGGAAGCGCTGGAAGAAGGTCCAGAACTCCTTGTGTTCAGTTCTGCCCGTCTGGATGTAGTCATGCTGGCGGAAAAACACCTCGTCCAGCTGGGCTCGACACTGAGGACTGTCCCAGTCCCAGCTCTGGCTTTTCTCTCGCTCATGGGACATTGTTAATATTAGTGTAAACCAAACATCCACTTTTCAACTATTCAAATACTCATACATGTTTCTATTAATTTCACATTATCATTGATAATATTTGTCGTGATTATAATCCCCTGAGATATTATAAAGCACATACGTCGGTTGCAGTTTGGTCATGTTTACGCTTCTCGAAACGGAGCAACACCGGAGCAATAACTTGATGGGACCGTTTTTGGTACGCCTGTGTTTACAGTCCGGATACTGCGAAGTACCAGTAAATAGTTCCTACATCAATAGATAAGAAGCATGCGTGTTGAATAATGCAGTCTTTTAATCTAAAACGATTTGAAACCACTTTTTTTTGTATTCATATATAATTATACATGCAGTTTTAAGACCCGAAAGACTGCAAAATTAGATCACACCGCAGAAGCATTTAAATAAACTGGGGGAACATAAAGGTGATGAAATGAAGAAATGGTTGACAGTTGCATTTTCTGCATTTAAATACAAGTGTGTGTATGACAAATGTGTCTATTCATGGGTAGTTTAGTAGCTCGCTGTTAAACACCACTTTTCAAAGGCACAGACCGCATGTACTATCGATCGTCTTCATTTAAAGTTATCATTAAAAAAAACATCTCCCCATGCAGAACATGAATGGAATTTGTACTTGTGGAACACGACTGTTGCTCTTTTAGTGAACGTATTACACATATTTCACACTGTATTAACCAGATACACATTTTATTTGTAAATCGTTGCTAAATGGTTAAATCATGTTGCATGAAACAGTTTTTATTTTATTTTTAAAGTGTTAAATGTAATCCCTGAATCAAGTTAAAAGCACTCCAGATTCTGAAAAAACTATTTTCAAGTGTTTTCATGAGTATTTCAAACTTGGTTTAAAGTCACATTACATTACGCACAAGTCATAAAAAGCATGATGTTCACATTTAAGTATGGGAGTGTGACTCCAGAAATACACACTCCCTGAAACAAAGAAAACTGAAGGTACAGAACCAAACAACTAAATCATTCATAATCCAAAAATAAAAGCTTCACTTCAAGAATGTAATTACTAAAAACCACAAAATATTTAAAAGGAGAAAATAAGACATTTATTTACACATCTTAAGACAGAATAAAACCCCTTACCGCTCTCCTCATAAAATATACAAATATATAAAACAATTTAGAAAAATGCAAAAACAGGTCAACAAGTCCATCCCTCTGTTTACCCAGGCATTTGCAGGGCTACATACATTGGGTTATTCCATGTATGTTATTAAAATATTTGTGGCCTGAGAAACCAAAACAGTTCATAAAATTTCTCAGTTCATCATAATCTCCAGGCAAGTTATACTCCCGTCTTCTCCTTGATCCAGCCCCTGAATTTTGGGACGTTTGTGTAGATGCCTGGCTTGTTTTTGCGGGCACAACCGTCACCCCAGCTCACAACTCCCGCTAGGTACATACGGTCATCCGATAAGTAGGCCAGAGGACCGCCAGAGTCACCCTGAGCAAAGATAAAGAGAGTTATTTAAATGGATAATAACAGGAGAGAGAGGAAATAAAATAAAGAGAAACCATTAAATAAAATGGCACTTATGGATGCACAATATTAAAATTCTGACCGATACCAAAAAGATGATCATAATGTTCATGTTATGGTCAATAACCTATAAATGGCTGATAATAAAATATCTAAATGATTTTGTCTAAATAAAATGTGTTTGATTATAATTTAACACTATGCCAGCTACCATGGCTATATTCATGGTGAGAAACAAGTTGAAAATAGAAAAAATATATAAATAACAAAACTATATATAAACAACAAATCAAAACCAAGTTTTTAAAGTTTATAATTGATGAAAATAAATCCTGCATATCATGCATTCCTAAACTAAATAATTAAATAAGCAGAAATAAAAATATACATGCTTTACAGGGAAAATCCTGTGAACTTGTATGCAAAAGCACTAAAATTTCAAGATTTAAAAAAAAAAAAAGTTCATGAAACTCACCTGGCAAGCATCCACTCCTCCTGTCAGAACGCCAGCACACATCATGCGAGAAGTGATCTGACCATTCATTAGTTTATCACACGTCGTACCGTTGATGATGCGAACCCGCGCTTTCTGCAGCACAATCGCTCCAGCGCCTGAAATAAACACACGCCAATAACAAATCAAAGACAAGAACGAAGTTTAAAAAGATACAAATTTTCGAATTTGTGAAATATGACAGGCTTTATGAGAGGTGTAAGCATTATTGTATAGTTCATTTACTGACCCCCTTCTCTAGTGGCACCCCAACCGGTGATAATGACAGAGTCACTAGAGCTGTAGACATCGGTGGCACTCGGCAAGCAAATGGGTCGAATGGTGTCACTGTAGGTCACGGCTGCGTCCAACTCCATGAGAGCGATGTCGTAGTCATAGGTGTAGGGGTTGTAGGACGGGTGAGGAATGACTTGTTTTAGGAATCTCTTCGTTGCTGTCTGTTTTTCTTTTTGTGTGTGAAGACCCAAGTATGCTTCCCATGTGCCCGGTTGAGAATACCTGAAGATTCATCAGATATACAGAGATTAAGGTTTTCTCTTTTCCACTCTTAAAGCCTAAAACCAATTTAACTGATAGATAAAAACAGTATATTCATTATATTAAAGCTACACTATTTAACTTTGCTTAAAAAAAAAACACCAAAATGTTATTCAAGTCGGCACAAAATGGAAGTTTTTCCCCCTATTGTGACATATATCCAAGTGAATCAGCTTCTCAAACAAGAATAAATTTAGGGGAGGACTTGATTTTGTCCATGGGGAATTGATTGCATGGATGTGGTTTGCTATTGGTCAATTGACAGGTTGTCCTGCCCTCACGCCAGTAAACACTCATCAGAGAAGAGAAGAGAAGCCGCTGCAAGAGGGAGGGGAAGTTATTTTGATTAAAGATCACGATTTTTTTTTTAACCAAGTAGCATCTACCAACAAATGATCCTATAACTTTTCTTAACTTCTTTTAGCCATATTTCTTATTAATTTTAATCAACTGGTGTTTTGGTGATTGTTTAGTGGATGTATGAAGTCACTTCCGCTCAAGTTTGCACAGGAAAAACAGATTTACTAAACTTGCTGGCAAATTAGCGTGAAAAGCGCCTAAAAGTGACGATGGGAAGCTCTGTGGGTGATTTACAGACAATGTGCAAATAAATAAAAAATACAGACGCAGCAGTTAATTTCCATTATGACCAGGGCAGTCTACCAAGAGCAGCACAAAAGCCCTGGGTCACAAACATGCAGAGCCAATGACAATCAGGTGTGGCTAATCTACCAACAACACAGATGCAGCAAAATAAAAATAACGTGGCTTAGCCAGCAATAAATTCAGATAATGTCTTCCTCAGGCATTCCAAATAAATGAACACGAGTGGAGAAAATTCTCTCTATTATCACGCGCTCTGTGTTGGAAGTACAGTTGTAATCGAAATTATTCAACCCCCATTGCAAATCAGGTTTATTGGCAAAATTGACAGACTTTTGCTGTTTTGCTTTTTCAGCTGTTTGCAATGAACAAATCAAACAGAAGTAATTGAAATAGCTCAACACAACAAATGTTTCAAGTGGTTTCCCCAAATTCAACTGAAAATGCAATGACTTTTGTTCAACCCCCTGAATAGAATCCCTCACAACAGCACAAATATGCAAAACAGGTGTTGTCTCAAGCACACCTGGTGCAAATAATCAAGGGCTTCATTAGTTGCATCAGGTGTGCTTGAGCTAGAACACAAGAAATATCTGAACTGGCTAGGTTTGTCACATTTGACTATGTTAGAAATATGTCAAAAGAATGGTCTGTAAAGTTAAGAGAAGATATCACCCTTCACAAACAAGGAAATGGATACCAAAAGATTGCGAAGGCACTAAATGTTCCTAGAGACACCATTGGAAGCATAGTTTGCAAGTTCAAAGTTTAAGGAACAGTATATGGCTGCAACCAGATTTATGAGAAGGCAGGTTCAGAATAACCCTCAAGTGACTGCAAAACACCTGCAGCAAGACTTGGTGGCAACAGGTACTGAGGTCTCAGCTTGCAGAAATGCACACCCCTACTGACCCAAAAGCTCAAAACCATATAAATTAGCCACAGAAGGTTTGGGATCCTGTTCTATGGAGCGATGAAACAAAACTGGAACTTTTCAGCCCTATGGATCAGCGGTATGTCTGGAGGAAGAAGAATGAAGCATATGCTGAAAAGAAAACTGGTGGTGCTCGGTGATGCTCTGCGGCTGCTTTGCATCCTCTGGCACTGGAAACCTGCAGCGTGTGGAAGGCAAGATGGATTCATTTTTGTATATCAGGAAATCCTAGAAAAAAGCATCATGCCCTCAGTGAGGAAGCTGAAGCCTGGGCATCATTGGACCTTCCAACAGGACAATGATCCCAAGCAAACCTCAAATTCCACCAAGGCTTTCGTTTCAGAAGAAGTCCTGGAAGACTCTACAGTGCCCATCACAGTCACCTGACTTGAACCCCATAGAAAATCTCTGGTGGGATTTGAAGACGGCGGTTGCAGCACGCAAACCCATGAATATTACTGAACTGAAGGCCATTGCTCATGAGGAACGGGCTCAGACTCCTCAGAAACGCTGCCAGAAGCTGGTGTCTGCTTATACATCTCGTTTGCAGAAGGGTGTTCTACTAAGTACTAAAGATGCTTGCCATGAAGAGGTTGAACAATTTTGAGACTGCAGAAGTCATTAAAAGTTGCATTTTCATGATTTGGGTGACAACACTAAATGCCACTAAATTAACTAACGCAAACCTTATTAAATCATGCATGATTTATTTAAATTCTCCTCTCCCCTCCCCCTTTCATCTGAAAGGGAAACTCCTACAAATGCATATGTAATAAGGTAAAAAAAAAAAACTGTCCACGCTTTTTCATTGATCATTTTTCACTGCGTGTCTTTAGAAAATCCTGACAGTAGTTTAATGCCAAATGAGGGTTTGCGCCGGTGAAATCTGTAAGTAAATCTGGCCCAAAGTGTCACAACAGTTTTTGTGAAACATTTTGCTCTAAAATGTTTGTTATTTTTGTTGAGTTAATAAGTTTCTAAAGTAAAAGTTGTAGATAAAAAGAGAGAGAGGAGAAACAGAGGAAACTCACTTGATTTTGTCGTCTTGTACACAGTGGGCAGCCGTCACAAGCCAGCGTTCACTGATGATTGATGCACCGCAAACATGAGCCGTGTTTTTAATGTGGAGGCTGACCTGCCATGGGAACTCGCCCACAACTGCGTCCTCCCCACCCACAACACGAGACGACTTGAAAGCTTTCTTGCCACAGTCTAGAGAATAAAGAGGGAGAGATAGAAATCAACTTTAAACCAAGCAGGATTACAGATATGAGAACAGAAGTATATGTAGAGGGATGTGAATGACACGCACTGCAGTTGGACTCATCAGAGCCGTCGCCACAGTCATCTTGCCCGTCACACTGAGGGTTATTTTTGGTGATGCATTTTTTGTTATTGCACGTAAAAGTTGTGGCTGTACAAGACATATCTGTAAGAAAGAAAAACAAGCATTAAGAATGACTGAAAAGGAGGAAAGTGTTCCAAATTTCTGAATATTTTCGGTAATTTATATTTTCTGGTGCTGTCAATCGATTAAAAAAATAATTAACCAATTAAATCACACATTTTTCAGATTCATACTCAGATTAATACTTTCACATTCAATCTCCAGAATAATGTATAAACAACATAAAGAGAGTAAACAAATATTTTGTTTAATGGCATCTTTTTACTAAGCACCGTGAATGAAGGCCAGTATCAATGATACCAGTCTTGATCCTGATGTCTCTATTAAATAGATTTTTTTCTCTCAATTTTAACCATAATAGCCATTGAACCTTACAGAATAATTGAAAAATATCATTTTTAACATTAATAGGCTTAAAAAAAAAAAAAAAAAAAACTTTTAATTTAAGGAAACAAAAGAATCTTCACATAAACCCATATAATAAACGTCACATTTAGCTTTGCCTTTAATATATCAGGGCTTAACGCTATGTTTTTTTGTTTTACTGGCCCAGGAGGGCTGGTTCAGAATTTACCCTGCTCTGCTAAAATGCATAAAAAAAATAGATCGTTTTTTAATTGTTTTTGACCCATGTAACCTTGTAAATAGTGCTTTAAGATGTTCAGGTAGGTCTAACAGTTAAATAAACAGAAATGTAATACAGATTTTAGTCCTAATAAAATCTGGTAAAATAAAATAGTCATACCGTAAAACTTCAAATAATAGCTCGGGCTTTTATTTTCCAAAATCGTTGAACTGCACCGGCTTGTATTTGAGACAGGCGTCTATATGAGACAGGCCTTTATAATTTAGTGTTGAGATGTTGTTCATTGAGTGTAAGCCTAGAGTCTCTAATCTCTAAAAATCTCCAAATGCTCCACGTGAAACTGCGGTCTTCCGACCTTTTACTATCGTGTCAATTGATTTTGATTAATATGCGCGAGGGAGAGAGAGTAAGAGCCGCCCAGCTGGGTCTCTCTCTCTCTCTCCCGCCCAGCTGGGTCTCTCTCTCTCTCTCTCTCTCTCTCTCTCTCTGCTCGTGCGCCCTGTCAAGCGCAGCAGTCATTCTATTCTACATCACTCACCGATCAAAAAAGGCTTTGGCGGGACAAAAATTTGCTTTGGCAGCCGCCAAAAAGCGGACGATCTGATGGGTTTTTGAAGATGAAATACAACCCGAAACTAAAAAACAGACCCGGCCTCTATTTGAGACCGGCCTTTATTTACCCAAACCTGCGCAGCCACACCAGGCGTGTAAAAGAGACAGGCGTACTATTTGGGACTCGGCTATTATTTGAAGTTTTACGGTAATAATGCTAAAATAAACTAGATTTTTAGATTGTCCGATCAAGCTTGCATCATTCTTTATAGTCACCTCTTGAACATCCATCTTCATCTGAGCCATCCTTACAGTCACGATTCCCGTCACACTTCAGCTTCTCTGAGACACACTGATCGTTACTGCACTTAAATTCTCCAGCCTTACATCCTGCCAGAAAAGAAGACAATTTTGTCAAAGCAAGTGTGGGGATCTGTTTCTGTGTGGGAGAGAATGATAAAGAGAGATAGAGGCTGTATCTGAAACAGAAGACAGTCGCTTAGCTGCCTGGTCTGTCAACAGAGGAGCATTAAAGGGGTGGTATAATGCCCCTTTTTACAATATGTAAAATAAGTCTCTTTTGTCCCCCGAGTGTGTATGTGAAGTTTTAGCTCAAAATACCCCACAGATAATTTTTTATAGCATGTTAAAATTGTCCCTTTTTGAGGGTCAGTAACAACACGTCGTTTCGTGTGTGTCCCTTTAAATGCAAATGAGCTGCTGCTCCCGGCACAGAGAGCGGAACTTCAATAGCTTGTGTGTGTGTGTGTGGGTGTGTCAGCAGCTCTGATTACCTCAGGCAGACGCACTAAAATGTCAGAAACTGTTCTGCCTTTTATGTTTAAACTGGAGTCGGTGGAAACGAGCCATAAGTCCTCAGGTACCTCATAAGGAAATGGGACTCATTTCGGACTAATTTCCATGTCACAATAAGAATGTCTAATGACCTAAAACAGGGATTTTCTTACTTTACACTATGAATTTATCAGTAACACTTCATATCTATCATTAGGAACATTAATAAAGCCTGCTGTATCATATTTGATACATGAATCAACAACCAAAACTTCGTTGAAAAACGTCTGTACACAATCTACTATGCCCTCTGCCATCTGATTGACAGTTTACACTTTTTTTAGGAAGTAATTGTAAAAACAACCATGCTACACGTCTTTTTGCTGTGAAATCTCCACTGATTTTCATGAAGTAAACATGAGAATAACTTTCATATTGTTATCAATATTTCAACATCTTACTGGACTGAAGCAACTTATGTTTTCTTTACTTATCTGTAAAAACATTTTTTTTTTTAGATGCATCAAATACGATACTTCAGGCATTTGAGAAACGTTTATTTTTTCATCTCTCAGTCATCATTGTATTTCGTAGCATTATGTTTACGTCCCCCTCCCCACACAAAAACTATATAGCTTTGATCATAAAACAAAAAATCAATTAAATATCCTTTTACTAAGACATTATTGGGAGATATAGTGACAACTGATTTTTACTGTATATGCAATTTATGTCTATAAAGTAGTCTATAAATCAAGTTATCAAATTTCATCAAACTTTGTGGCCATATAAACAACATCTGCACCAAATTGCACATTTTTGCTCAGTTTGGGCCACTGAATAACATTGATGGGTTTTTCCTCGTAAAGTTTGAGCTTCATAATCTCCTATATAATACTATATAGGCCATAAAAGCCTTTTATTGACTATAATTTCATATGGCAGTGTTCTAATAAAAATCTAAATCAAAATTGCATCCTATTTTCCGTTATTATAGTTAACTACGCAAAGTGATATGGAACTGTAATGTGGTCAAGACCTGCCTGGAACTAGCCACTAAACGTTTGTCAACCAATCAGATTCAAGCATTCAACAGCCCTGTAGTATAAAGTGTTTTAGTGGCAGTGTTTACAGTGTTAACTAACATAACACCATTAAACAGATCATAAATTAAAGAAAATTATGCTGATGATGCTGAATGATGATATTTCTAACTATTAAATAATTTCTAATTTTATATATTCTTGACTCTTCACCTGATCTGTCCATCAGATCTAGAACAATTTCAATTAAGCTTTATAAATAACCAAGTAAACTAAAATGCTGATTTCTTAGTAGAAATGGCTAGAAATCTAAAAGAAAAACTCTATAAAATGTACAGATTTTTTGGTGAACTGTCAAACACAGCATGCACAGGATTGTGAGAAATAAGCCGTGTTTCCACGGAAATTACCCGGAACAATTTGTCCCAGGATTTTTTTCCCCACCAGACCTGTTGCTGTCTGCGTTTCCATCGCAGTCTAATGTACCATGAAGATTAGGCAAATTAGTCTGGTGACGTAGGACTGCATGCTACTTTCCAGTTTGATTTCGTCCTCCGCATATAAGCTTAATAAAGCCTGAACCTCGTCATCGGTCCATCTGTCGTACTTTTTAAACTCCATTGTTGATTCGGATAGCAAACAACTCAGATAGCAAACACCGCAACAGACTTTTTAAAATGGTGGTTGAAATAAAATGCTACGTGGAGTCAACCAATCAAAATGCTACGTGAACTCAACCAATCAGCATGTTCAGCGCCCAAGTCCCACCCCTGAAAGGTCCTGAACTTTGAAAAAGTACTAACGTTACCTCGCGAGCAGGGACTTTGAGGGAAAATTTTTACCCCGAACTTCATTTAGACCAGGGGTCACCAAACTAAGGCCCGCGGGCCAACTCAGGCCCGCCACCCCCCTTTGACTGGCCCCCCAGCCCCTCTGCCCCCCACTACTTAACCCAACAACGCACGCGCAGGGAACAGCAAAATGTCTAGCGTTAAACGAAAAGTTGATAGAGAGTGCAGTTTTCAAAGAACAGTGGACCAACGATTATTTTTTTGTTCAGTGTAAGGACCAAGGATGTAGTGGAGGCTAAACGCACGTAAACGCCGTTTATGCACCTCCCAATATTCGGAAATAGCGTTTACCCACCTCCAAAGTGCGTTTATCCACCTCTAAATAGCTATAAATTAAGCTTATGTCGTTTTAGTTTCATATTGTTCATTATTAGTTTCATAGGTTGTTAAACCTAAGACGAACTCTTTCATATTGCGCTGCATTACTGTCAGTGTTGTTGACTATTACTGACGGTAAGGTTGCGCTGTTGACGCTCGCGCAGCCTCTCGAGGAGAAATCTACACAAATGAGCGCACACACACAGTCAGTTTTTATATTTTTAACATATGTTAAGCAACCTCAATTATTTTTCCTGAACACCATCACGATTGAAAATGTGACATTGATTTCCTACAACAGTTCGATAAACACATAAAATTAAGTCACTTACATTTTAGATGCAATATTGGCTGTTTCTGTTCTGTTTCAGCAGCGAAACAGCAGAACCACGGCGGATCTCACAGGAACACTCAACCTGTTTTCATTACTGAATGATTCAGCATTTTGAACGAATCGATTGAGTCAAAGATTCAATGACCCATTCATAAACATCTGTCTCAATCTTGAATGAATCAGCCGTTTGAACAAATCGTTTGAATGAATGAATCAATAAGACGGTCGCCTGCCGCCACCTACTGGCGGTTTGTGTTATGTTTAAAAGTAGATCATTCTTTCCAACATTTCTTATTTGTAAATTTAAATCAATTTCATAACATAATTTTATGCAATTGTAATTTTTCAGTGTAAATGATTTAATTTTATCAGCCCTATAGTGTCTTATTATTCGAAATAATTGAATTTATTGATCAAATTTAGGAATTTAAAAAGAAAGATGAAGCATACATTTAATAATATTGGGGGAGGGGATGCCCTTTAAAGGTGCAAATATTACAATATGCCGATTTAAATATCAAAGCTAATTGAACACTGATGAGAATATTGTTTCAGAATAAATTAACACACAAAAAAAAAAAATAATAATAATCCGGACGAGAAACTTTTTTACTCGGACAACAGATTTACTTGTCCGAAGGACAAGCATATGAAAAGGCTTAATGTCGAGCCCTGCCTATAGCAATGTCATCAGGATACACATAGACCGGTAGGCAGTGGCCCACCTTACCGGGTGACCACGTCGTGGTCCACCAGAATTTATAGTTTACCCACCTCTTTTTTTACCACTACACCTGTGGTAAGGACTATGCAGTTTGTATTATTTGTAAAGAAAGTGTGACGGTTTTCAAAGAATATAATCTGCATCGTCACCACGAAACCCGCCACAAAGAGTATGCTAGCTTGCGAGGGCAAGCAAGAGTAGACAGGATTCGGAGGACGATAGGCAGACTGGCTGCACAACAGAATGTATTCCTTCGCCAAACTCGGAATCAAGTGTTGATATAGTAGTGTGGATATAGTAGTGGGGATGGCTGTGCCAGGCTAGTAATCTCTACTACACAATGAGGCCTGCTGGTGGTCATTTTTGTCTGGGTCATACAATTCTATGTTATATAGCTGACCCGGCCCCCCCATCACAGTCAGGAACGATAATGTGGCCCCCAGAGAAAAAAGTTTGGTGACCCCTGATTTAGACCCTGGTCTCTGCAGTCAAAACACACCAGAGTAACACCCCAAAGTCCCTAGCTCCCGGGGAAAATTCCTGCGGTGGAAACGCAGCTATAGAGAATGAAGGATACATCTAGCCTGTCTTCTGAATCTGACCAGATGATGTCATCTTTGTATATAGGATGTTAAAAAAGCAATGAATTCAGATGCATCTTTATGCCCTTTTCTTTTATTGCTTGTGGAGGCAGCATTCTTCAGGTTTCAGATGCAGCCAGAAAGAGATGAAGAGGAAAAAAATGGAAGGAAAAGAAAAGATAGAGGACAAAGGGTCTTACCACAATTAATCTCGTCTGTACCATCTCCACAGTCATCTACGCCATCACACTGAAAGAACAGGGGCTTACAGAAACCGTTTTTGCACTGGATCATGCTGGAGTCACATTCTGAAATACGAACCATCCACATTCAAATCACAGTGTATGCCTGAGAGCTCACATTCAGAGGGCAAGTGTGCAATTGTGTGTGTGAATTAAAGACAATGTTTAAGTAACACTTACGGCATTTCCTCTCATCGCTGCTGTCACCACAATCGTTCCAGCCGTCACAGCGCATGGTTGGTTTTACACAGCGTTTGTTGTCGCACTGGTACATCTCCGGGCAGGCTGAGAGATTCAGAAACTGAATTTACTTTCTAATGTTCACATTGACACCACTTTAAAAACCGTAACAGCACCATCACTGGCATCAGTAAGTCTATTTTTCCACCTCAGGCCAGACTACTACTAAAATGGTCAAAAATGAGACCGAGTTTTTACCAGTTAACCATTTGAATGTCTTTACTTACGGTCAGTGGGCTCAAACGCCTCATAAGTGGCGCTAAAACCTCGATCTACATATGATGAGTCCGAGTAGAACACAACAGTCATCGTGTTACTGTTGCCGGTAACCATATGATTAGCTGGCTTCTGCCCACACAATCTGCTGCAAAGTAATAATAAGCATGTAAGTTAGAGCTGCAAGAGTCTGGATAAACAGAGAATCATATTTTTCTTGTTTAAAATGGAGATCACAATTCTTCCATGATTCTGAACAGACAACTAAACAAAATAACATTTCATTTACAAGAGGTTCTGACAAATTGTTAATTACTGCAGTATATTTAAAAAAAACATTCCCTTAATTTTCATTTTTTTTTAATCAGTTTGAATGTATGATTCAATGACTCAAATACTTCACTCGTTACATTACTGGACGAATCAGCATTTTTGAACGAATCAATAACAAATACTGTCACTTGTCACTACATACTGGCGTAACAATGTAATTGATACAATCTTTATTTGAAGTGTCAAGTTACTTTCATATGGTGTATACTTTATTTTTATCACTACCGTAGAATATTGTAACACAGCAATATTGATACTGTGTGATCAAAAAACAAAAAGGTTTGTGAAGCGGTTAAATTAAATTAGCGGTTAAATGCCTATACTTGACTACTGCTCTCTCTGGGTCAGCGGCAGTGCCAAAGCAGATTTGAATCGTGGTCATTTAAAAATAAGATTGCATTTAGTTTCAATAGAGCTAAATGAAAAATACAGTGGTGCAGCCTAGTGGTTTAAGCTCGAATGAAGAAGAAACCTCACTAAATTTGAACTGAAAACGAAACATTTGCTGTGTAACCTTTTCTTCTCAAAATAAATAAATCTTGTTTTAAGGATGTTTAGATTTATTTATTTTTTTACACTAGAAAACAAGACATAAATACAGACGAAAATACAGACCAAGATCCAAAAGCGAAATCTCCTATGCCTCATCAGCACTCATGGAGAAACGTCAGATCATTCAGATCGGACCAGAGACATTTCTGTGGAAAAGTTTAACTGAAGCTCTAATTTACTGACCTCTTACCAGCAATCTCCACATAATCTGCACAACTCTCTGTTGAAACCATAAACTTGGGGAACTTCAGCTTGATGAATTTGCCAACAGGAACCTTTAAACAATAGATACAGATGATGAGTGCTCATAAAGCACCAAAGACTTTTATTAAAGTGGTTCATCAGGACATGAACTGGTTCAACACGAGTGTTTGGGCCTCACCGTGATGTCCCAGCGACATGTTGTGTTGGGGGAGTAATAATTAGGAAAGTTCGGTGACTGGAAACTACCAGAGGATCCAGTCAATGTACCACCACATGCGAGACCTGTTAAAAGGGAAGATCCAGTGAGAGATGAAAAAAATATAACAGTAATGCATCCCTTCCTATTAATCAGTCAAGTATGTTTTTGTTCAGCAAGCCAGGATTTATCTTTACCCTCTAGCTTGATCTGAGTGACACGGGCTCTGAAACCAGGAAAATTCCCTTCATCGCTGGTTACCAAGGTGACCAGCATAACATTTCGAGACGAGATGAAGGTCAGAGGATCACTGGGAGAATAGTAGCCACACTTCCTGTTTGACACAGAGAGAGAAACTCAATTATGTCGAAATTTCACACTGATATTTCAGTAGCTTAATCAGCCACCAGATGGCGCTACAGCCACAAACACAATTCACCATTCCCTTACTCTGCCATAAGGAATTTGTCATTGGGGACCAAAGTGTCATACACTCTCACAAAGTCCTTTGCACAGTTTTGTTCCAGGTTGAAGGTGTCAAAAGCCAACTTTAGCGCAAACCCTGGGTCTCCCCGAAGCTGCCATTGCACAACAGAGTTTGGAGGATATGGGGAGTCAGGGAAACCCGGTGATTTAATGATCTCATCCGCAGTACCTCTGGTGTGCTGGGCGTATTTCGTATTTGCTAGACATAAGCAAAACAAAAGGTTATTCTTACACATTTATTATTGGATACACTGTACAATAATAAGTATGAATGTGCTTAGGAAATTAAGTCCTGTTCCAAAACCACCTGAACTTGGGGCCCTATGATTTCTGCAATGCACAAATCTATATTAGGACACACTATATTAGGACACGCCACATGAACTTCATCTCCAGAGCTGCTCTGACAGTTCACCTTATGAGAATTTCATCATTTCAGTTGATAAAACTGGTAAGATACACTCCCGCCAAAATAAAAGTTTGGTTTAACTTGAAGAAATTATGACTAGAAATATTACTAGTGTACAGTAGAATGTACTTCTCAAATAATGCATCTTATTGAAAAATTGATTCAAGGAAATCGCACAATTTTTTGTGCTGCAGTTTGTTTGACAAAAAAATTAAAGGAATTGCTTGAATTTCATTTGAATACATTTTAAAAGATTAATTAAATTGTTAAAAGTTTTATGCATTAATTTTATTCCTACTGGTTTTGATCATTGTTTTTTATTAAATCAGAAAACACTGAATGCAGAAATATTTAAACGGACAACACAGAATTTCAGTTTTTTTTAAATAAAATAAAACATTAACATTAATATTATTGTTCAAATATTGAAATGTTTTAAAGTTATGCAAAATCAATTGATTTGACATCCTTTGTTATTAATAAAATGTAACTTAACTTAATAATGAATTCTGTTTAAGTAGTTCAGTTATTGATTGATCGATCAATCAATCAATCAAATCAAATCAATAACTGAACTACTAAAACAGAATTCAGAAATATTTAAAACGTAAAACCCAGAATTATTTAACAGAATTTGGGAAAAAATAAAAATTGTATTACTGCTTCGCTGTCTACACAAACTGAACTGGTAAAATGGTAAATGGACTGCATATTATATAGCATTATAAACTGAACTGGAACCAAAGTCACTTCAAGGCAAGTCATTTCACTCTGGAGCCATCTTTAAAATGCCTCTCTGATAGGAGTACAGCTCCTAGCTCTTTGAATGGGAAGATATCTTATCCTTTAAAGATGTTCACCAAGCCTTGTGATTACATTTTATATTTTAAATCTGCCAACAACTGTCTCACAAATTTAGTTTCTAAATGCTTAAATCAAGACAATTTTTTTTTAGCATTTTCAGGCTGGACCAGCCACTTTCTCCCATTCATAGTAATATGAGTGTAATATGAGCCTTTGTATATCTCAAGGTTTTGATAGGTTAATCTGAATAGGTTTCACTAACCTTGTTGCAATGCATTATCAGACTGCTCATGGCGATGCTGTCTTAAGTTACCTTATGGAATAGCCTTCATGTCAGGACTCAGGAGCACACCTGGCTATGATACCTTAAATTTCTTGATATGGAGGCAGTTCACTAGGTTTTGGAACAGACAGTATTTGAGAGATATATGTAATGGACTAACTCACTCCTGGCATTTGAGAACAAACGCGTGTCCAGAGCTGTTAATGAAAAATTGACATAGTTATAATGAATCTGGATGAAGACAAGCATCTGGGCTTCAGTAACATGGACATTCAGGTATTCCATGATAGCATGCAGTCTAGAGATCAGTATCTGGATGAATCTCACAAAACATGTAAAGAACCAGGTCAAATTTCACCCCACAATCACAAAAAAAGAATTTTTTTTTTTTTTTTGCTCAGGGGAAATTAAACCTAGAAAAAATATCTTTCATGACAATAATGCACACTTCCCCCAAATTTAATTACTGAAATGCTAAATAAAATAGCCGTAAAATTGGTAAAAACGATACCAATATCATCTCCATGAAAACTTTTTTTTAGCAAATTTTTGAAAACGGTGACGTCATGCGCATGTGTATTATTAGTGTTTCTCTACAAAGTGACATCGCCATCTACTGGCCTGGCGTGAATGACACCGTGTTTAGTCGTTTTCGCAGATCATCCGTGTGAACGGGGATCATTTTGACAACGTCGTGGTCTGTACGTGAAAAACACACACAAAAAAAATAGCAGCACATTGTTGTCGTGTAAACATAACCTAAAATAGATGTTCCTTATCACTCTACAATCCATCATGCTCTTTAAGGTCACATAACTCAGGGCTTCTGGTAGTACCTAGGATTATCTAAGTCCACTAAAGGAGGGAGAGCATTTTTGTATTTGGCTCTAAACTCTGGAATAGCCTTCCTGATAATAATCGAATCTCAGACACACTCTCCCAGTTTAAATCTAGTTAAGACATCTTTTTAGCCATACATTTACATGATGGATCTCATAAGTTATATTAGATCAAATTCACATTGACCATCTATTGCTCAAAATGTTATGAACACCAGCTAAGCTTATTATTTTACATTTGCTTTTCTGTTTTATCTCAATATGCCCATCCCGAGGTAACTAGAGTAGAGACTACACCAGCTCCAGTTTGGATCCAGCTTCTTAAAAACATTTCAGATGACCAGAACATGAGCAGAATATTCATTCTGCTCTTTGACCTGTGAAGAGAAAAGGCTAACCCCTGCGAGGACTTCAGATCAGAGTCCTGCACGCGGGCGGGTATCCGGTGGGTGATGTGCTAATATTTGCTGCAACGGGTGAACAATCTTTTTACATTGTCATTTGCAGTTCGGGTTGGTTGGGAATCAATAGGCATGGGCGGACTGCGGGTCCAAGAGCCAAGACTATTTCTTGGCTCTACCGACTCAATTTGGTACCCACTGATAGACAGCTGCTTTCATACGGTCCCGTGTTTAGTTGTGTTCACGTTCTGTAGTCCGAAGACCGTCAAAGGTTTCCAATTACAACGCAATTTGCAGTTGTACTCATAACTCAGAATGTTTGTTTGATTTTTTGTGTTACATGAGAAAATAAATCATTTTTGTCTACCTGATGTATATTTAATGCGGGTGCGGTTCGCGGTCAGGCAGAATTAAAGGGGTCATGAACTGGCTTTTTAAATTGTTTTATATTGTTGTCTGAGGTCAACTTATGACGTTCACTTGGTTTTTACATTCAAAACCATCAAAATGAATAAGTAATAGGCTATTTTCAACCCTAGTTTTGAGCCTAGCTCAAAAACGCTCGGTTTTTATGGGCGTCTCGCATTTAAGACTTGGAAGTAAACCCCCACTGCCGTGAGTGGATAACAGTTTTGCATATTATAATGAGTTTCGTGTAACACGCAAATCGGTGGGCGGGGCTAACCGGCCGTGTTGAAGTAGGCGTTGATCATCTTCTGCAGGGGTGGTGTTTTATCCTCTTTGTCGTCATAGTTCCCCACTTTGAAAAACGAGTCAATTTGCTGAGCCTGGTGTCAATAAAAGCTTTTATTTGGACTAACAAGGACGTTTTCAGTTCTGAAACTTACAGGATATTCTTATAATTTGATGAACTCTTAGATGTCAAAAGCTCAAGGAAAATTTTATTTCTCAGTTCATCACCCCTTTAAACAAGTGCTGCTGTCGGACAACGGGTCGGGTGTTCTGTTAAGTTCTGCGGGCGCGGGTTTACCAAACAGGACCCGTGCAGGACTCTGCTTCAGATGATGCCAACTCTGTGTCAAAGTACATTTGGCAGTTGTGTATGTTGATTCAGTCAGTTTAGCAGTTTAGCATAAATTCTTGCCTTTAGGAAACAATAACTTTTTTTGTGTTGCACTTTGTTCTTTAAAACTTTGAAGACTTTTACATGCACAATCTACATGGTTAAAAGCGCTATATAAATTAAGATGACAGTCACCTCTGATAAGAGATTACTCTAAATTGTAATGTAGAAACATGCATTTTCGGTTAAGCTGCTTTAAAACTATGTGCATTTTGAAAAGTGCTATACAAATAAATGTGAACTGAATTATGCAAATTATAATTTTGATTTAGCAGAAAAATATGATCTACACATTTAGTGAGATTCATCCATCTATCCAAACTATGTAATGGATGTACTATTAATTTATATTACCTGAAGACACAACATGATCGAAGATCAGGGCACCTTGTTTTTCCGCACCTCTGCGCGAAGCTTTAGGGGAGCTATAGATGTTAGTTATGTCGCTCACAGCCTGATCCACTGCTTTGTCCTGCCCCACTGGAACAGTGAAATCTGACTCATAGTAAGCTATTACACTGCCCTCACTGCAGGGGAGACGGAGAAACAGGCAACACTCAAGAGTCTGACCATCTTACAATATAATAACCATAAGGGAAAAAAAGGCCAATTTTAATTTCACACCAGAAACTCTTCAATCACTGAATTCCTGTGGATAAATTTGTACTATTGGCAAAAAAATAATAATTCACTTTTTGTAGAGCCTGATGAAAATTGGTTCTTGATGTGAATAGTTTTAATGATGTAATAATTTTGTTGATGTCGCTGAACAATTTGCCTATTCATTCTGCTCTTTGATTTTGTGAATAAGCCTTGCAATGCAAGCAAATTAAACTTAAAGTGCCCCTATTATGCTATTTTAAGTTCCATGCATCCAAGGTCAAAAAACACTTTAATTTTCTCATATACATTGCAGCATCACCTCATTTCTCAAAGAGTCTAAAAATGGTTTGTTCGAAGATTGCGTGAGCCTGCTTTGCTCTGATTGGTCATATGACACTCTGTCGTGATTGGTCTACTGCTTACACCACATGTTGGTATCAAAACACTCATTACTATATCTGAATTTTAGCTCCGGAGGCTTGCTCAGTGCTTGATACACAGTGATACAAACAGGAACGATGGTGTCCGTATTAATTCCAGCGTGTCCTCATCCTTCCGAAGTGCATGCAAAGTGGATTTGAAGGGCTGAAAAAAGCGTCTTCAACAAAACCAACTAAACTCTTCCAGGCCTCAGCTACAACTACAGTGTTTGAAGGCGGCTCAATGTAGACGTCGATGAAGACAATAGGCTGGCATTATGCAAATGTGTTACACTGTTACGTTGGTATTTAACAGGAAGTTAGACTGGAATTGCTGATGACTCGTTTCAGCAGTTTAGCATCAATTCTTTCCTTTAGGAAACAATAACTTTATTTGTGGTGCACTTTGTTCTTTAAAACTTTGCAGACTTTTACATTCACAAGAAGCTATATTACACACTGCATGAAAGGTAATATTTGAAAACGCCAAATAATAGAGGCACTTTAAGAGTAGGTGCATGACCAAATTATTATTTTTTTTAAATGTGGACAATCAGATGTAGACGTACCTGAAGGCTTGAACTCTGGAACCAACATAATATTTCGACAGTAGTGGAGATTCTGAGTACATTGATTTCAGCTGAATACAGAAATAAAAATTAAAATCAAAAACACTTTTCTCTGTCAACACTTTGTGAAAATTAAGCAGCTTTAATTTAATTCTCACCTGAGACATGACTTGTTTCGCCAAGTCTTGAAACTCTGCACTGTCTGGGCTTTCATACGCATCCACAAAAGCTTGATTTGTTATCCTAAGCGAGCCGGTGTAAATCTTCTGTAAATTAAAATCCTTCCGGACTGCAGGAGACATGAACCAACAAACATGTGATAAACACTGTCATGATTGACACTGGCAACATTGTTATACTGTCTGTGACTGCAGTGTTGACTTACAATGGAAATGCCAGACCAGAACCCCTACGATCAAGGCCAAAATGGCTGCCAAGATCACCAGACCAACAATGATCCTAACTTTTCCAGGGCCCCTTTTCTTCTCCAGCTTTTTATTATCTGATGCTGGCAAGAATGTGACACCTTGGTCCCAGTCCTTGTCCTAATAGAAAAAGAGGCAAAAGTAAATTCTCAGTAAATTTCAGTGTCTCCAAAATGCTGCAGCTCGAGTGGTCTTTAACGAGCCGAAGAGAGCACTCGTTACTCCTCTCCTCACAAAATTGCACTGGTTGCCAGTTGCCGCTCGCATCAAATTCAAGTCACTGATGTTTGCCTACAGAACAACCACTGGCTCTGCTCCCTTTTACCTAAACTCTTTACTTCAGACTTACGTGCCATCCAGAAACTTGCGCTCTGCAAGTGAACGTCATCTTGTGGTGCCATTTCAAAGAGGCACAAAATCTCTTTCTCTGACCTTTACCTTGACTGTTCCCAGCTGGTGGAATGATCTAACTCAACCAGAGCGGCTGAGTCTGTGTCCATTTTCAAGAAACGGCTGAAGACACATCTTTTTCGGCAGCACTTGATCTGCCGTCAGACATGTATTTATCATTGAGTCCAGAGAAGAAGAAAAAAATAATTGTTTTTAAAAACATTCTTCCTAGTTCAGATTTCGTTCGTCTAGCCTGGAAAAACCCAGACAACTTCCGGCAAATTTAGATTTGCTCTGAAAGTTAGTCTGGCAAAGAGCTCATTCAAGCTCATTTTCAATCCGTCGAAATCGAGGCACCAATCAGAAACGTTGGGGCGGGCTTTACACGATGACGACAGCGCTGGGATTTTGAAGCAGATTTTAGCCTACATTACAAAGATGGATGCCGCCGTCGAACATCACTCGTTGGAATCAGCTATCGCGTCTGTTTTAAGCGATTTGAACGTTTCCTTTTTGTTAAAAACCGAGCAAAGAACAACACTCGGCCGCTCTGCATACGTCATCTCCTTCATCGCTCTGATTGGTTTTAGGTCTATCCGCGACGTCCGTTGGTGACGCCCCTCTGGAAATGATTTGTCTATGACGCTTTGCCAGACCATAACTCAGTTACAACTGAGAATGGTCTGGTTTTAACCAGGCTAGAAGAGAATAAGTTTTCAATATTGATTTGATCGTATAGATCATAGGTTCTCAAAGTGCGGCCCGCGGGCCAATGGCGGCCCGCCGAAACATTTCTGGCGGCCCGCGATAACATCTGTAAAACTGTTAAAACTATTGCTTTGAAAAAATGAATATCTCCGTTTAGTGGTGTTTAGCGGCACCCATAGGCATAGGCGGTAATTACATGGTCCAACCGACCGATCGCACTTGACCTCACTCCCAAGGCCACTAGCAGTGTTGGGGTAGTTACTCAAAAAAGGTAATTAGTTACTAGTTACTAGTTACTTCTGTAAATTGTAATGAGATTACTTTACTAGTTACTGCGTTTGAAAAGTAACTTCACTACTTATTACTTTACTTTCCCGTTTCTTAATTTATGGACAAATATCATAGCCCTATCATCACTTAGCCTGTCTACATAGTGTTTATTGTATAAATATATACAAAATGGCATGTAAAACCATATGAAAGAACAATATCCCTGTCTGCACAAGGAAATATATCTCACTGTAAAATCCACAAACAACAGGATAAAGGAGGCTATGGTGCGGTCATTTTAAAATGGGGTCAACACACAAGTTTTAAAACACAGGCTTTGGGAAACATGAGAATAAACTCTTCTCCTGAGAACAAACCAAGCTTTTTATTCGACTCATGGCAATAAAAATAAAAAATGAAGTGGTCAATGAAAAATAATAAAATAAAGGTCACTTTTACATTTTTAATCTTAATTTAAAATGCATTTTTCTTGGCGATTCAATAGTCGGCAGGGGAAGCATTCCTCTACAATGAACCCTGCAACAAGCCTGTTCATTTTGTTTTGTGTTACCTGCTGTGCTCCAAGACTTGAGAAGAGTTTTTGTAACAGCGCGCGCGGCGCCGAATCCGAGGATGAACGACTTCAAGAAGCCGAATCTGCCCGAGCATGTAGCCTACGTCTCACCGTGACCGCACCGGCACACAGTTTGCGTGTCTAAATCAGTTGCTTATGTTTACAAAATGAGCCTACAATAGCATAATAAGCATTTTTAATAGAAAGATCCATGTTTTATAAAATGTCCACGAAACTTAATGAAATGTTTAGTGAAATTAGAAACTATTTAAGAGATCGTTGATTTAGTTCTATAGTCTACATACATGTTTTTATATCCACATTTTGTTCTAATGTCACAAGTAATAATCTCAGGGTTTACTGGATTTTACGTACACGATTCTTTTTGTAGTGTTATTGGTGGTGATGTAGCCTACTAAAATAAACATCGTCACGTGTGGACCTTTCTACTTCTCACCGTTGATTCCTGATGGTTAAGAGGACAATTACTCGAGTCGCCCCGTCGTTTCACAGAATATTACAATGGCGAGCGCGTCGAGTATAAACGCCTCGTCCGTTTGGGGAGGTGCGCGTGCAGTCAGCGGAGACTCGCGCTGCAGAGACCCCCTGTCTCCGTCTCCGTCTCCATTTCCCTCTCTCCTTCGCACCGGCAGCTATGTCACTCAAATCGATCTCTATGGCAACGGTGCGCACGCACCACTAGACAGAACTTTACACACAAGCAAACACGGCTTGGGTAACGCAGGAAAGCGCGTTCCTATAGTATAGTAAAGTAGTGTAGTTACCGATATTTTTAGTGTAATGCGTTACTTTACTTCGTTACCCAAAAAAGTAATATCGTTACTGTAATCCGTTACTTTGTAACTCGTTACCCCCAACACTGGCCACTAGGAACAGTGGTTGTCTACACAGGAATAGGAATCGTGGCCAACCGAAACCAGCACCACAAATCCCATTGCAATTTAAAAGGGTATGTTGACCAAGTAATCAATATTCAATGTGACTTAATAATAATCTTAACAATGTCAAGCTTATTAATAGCCGCGTTTCCATTACCTTTCAAAATGTTCGCGGGCGCGAACACTTGCATTTTCCTATCAACAGTGCAAACAACTTAAACTAGTCTATCATTTCTGGTCATACAGAAAATAATAATGCATTATTCGCAACTACTTTTATTTGTGTAAACTCATAACAAGAAAACGTGCTTTTGTAAAATAAAATAAAACAATCAGTAGCCTGGCTACTACGCGCTTTCATGATCTCCGTGAACTGGAGCGCGAGAACTGAAACAAAATATAGCCTATGTAGGCTAAAGCTTAAAATGTGCACTTTTAAACAAACAAACTCGAATCGAAAGCAAATACCTGATTATGTAATCCGTATGAAAGGTGGATTTCTCTCTAAAAGAGCATCTGCTTAACAGCGGAGATGGAGATATGTTTTTAGCCGACACTTAGAAAACAATAGTTTATTAATAAACAATTAAAATGCCTCGCTGTTTTTTCAGACGCATTTATTATCATTAGCCTATAACTCACCTATAAATCAGGCTAGATCAGACACGTACAGGCTATATGGCTCTTCTCATTCATCACTGCGGGAAAAATATAAATTCCAGGTTCTAATTTGGCCTTAGAAAACCAGTAAAATCGACACGTTTTCCATATTAATTTGTGAATATTTAAAATGTTTAATAAAGGGGCAAAAGTCATTTAAACAAAAATCTGAAAAAGTCTGTCGATATTTACTTTTTTTGCGCAGCAGTTGGTGAAGATAGTTCGAATTAAAATTTTGTTCAACTTTGCGTTTTAAAAAGACAACAACCGTTCATTTTTCGTTTTTCAGTTACGGGTTAAAAAAGATAGATAATAATATGCAAATCTGCAATAATGGAAACGCGACTGACAAGCAATGATAGAAATGAATGATGATGATGACTTGTTTGGTAAGCTTCTATTTTAAAAGTTTCTTTCTCTCCCCCCAAAAATTTTCACAAGTTTTGCCAGGTTTAGCCTCACAGTTATGAATTAAAATGTGTTTATTGCAACTAATGTAAACTGTAGAGATGCAACCTGGTCATTAAAATAATTTCAAATGGGATTTTCTTTTCAGTTTTTTTTTCTTCGTTTTCTCCTCCGCCACTTTGGCGGCCCTCAGTTCAATGTTGGGTTCCTAAATCGGCCCTCACCTATCAAAACTTTGAGAACCCCTGGTATAGATGAATCATGCACAATAAGATTGAGCATTGAGAATGTAAATAGTGTCGACCGAGACAAATCACACTGGGTACACAATCAGACTGACGACGGAAGTAGAAGGCATAATGGGACATGCTATTCTGACCCTAAACTTTGAACAGAATTGTAATTTGCTCTCTATGGAAGACTGACCTATAATTGTTGTCTTTTACAACCGCTAACAAACTCTTATCTCAGAGTGCCGTCACATGACATTGTTCATGACCTATATTCTATTTAATATGTATCAAAAATGTCAGAAGTTCATAGAAACTCTTATAGAAGAGACTTCTAATTTTGCAATTAGGATACAAAGTGTCTAAAGAACAAATTAACCAAACATAAACTGCTAATTCCCAAGGAAATTCTCGAGGACATCTAAAAAGTTTTAGCTTGTGTGTGTGTATGTGGTTTTCCTCTTTCCTACCGCATATTTGAAACCACAAGTTCATAAACATTTGACAATCTAACCATTGTTAATTAATTTTTCTAACATCAACAAACTGTCACATGGGGGTCATGGCATGAGAAATCAAATCTACCTTGATCTTTTGACATAAAAGGCCTTTGTACCAATAAAACATCCTGCAAGTTTCAAAGCTTAAAACAACATCTTCATTATAAATAAAGCATTAATTTAATCAAGCTCCAAAAAGTAAAACGTCTTGTTTTGATATTGCGGGATCTGTGACGTCACACTGGCAAATACATTTGCATATGCCTGCCTCCAGAGCATCAACAAATATATTGTTTTGTAAATGAGGCACAGTGTAATAGAGAGTTTGCAAAGAAACGAAGCAGCCAGCTGTATTGGCTCTAAATGCAGCTGCATCACAAATCGTAGGCAAACGATTTCATAATGCTTTGTCAGTAAATGACGATTTAAAATGGATAATGTTTTCAAAACTCTTCTAATAGCGAGTAGGGGTGTAACAATACATTGATATGGATCGATGCATCGATCAAAAGTCTAACAATACGATGCATCAATGCCACACGTAAAATATCGATATGCGGTACCTTTATTTTGACACACTCCACATCCTCACGTAACGTCCATCTACACATTTCCGCCAAAGTGCGCATTTTCATTTACTCACCATACTGACTGCCGGTGTGTCTTTATAACAAACACGTTTTGTCACAAAAAATAATCATTTTTCTGTATTTGTTTTTGTGCAAAAAATAAATAAAACGTATTAAAAGGGTAGTATAATGCCCCTTTTTACAATATGTAAAATAAGTCTCTGTTGTCCCCAGAGTGTGTAAGGCTGCGTTCACACTGCAGGGGCTTAATGCTCAAATCCGATTTTTTGAAAAAATTCAATTTTTTTGCAAGGAGTTCACATTTCCAATTAAATGCGACCTTTTTTGATCTCCTGTGTGAACGTGAAATGACCCAGAAGTGACCCGCATGCGCAGAAGAGTACTCAACGGTCAACGACGTCACTTGTTTGCGGAAGTAGCTAAACATGAATGTCAACAGTGGAGCTCGTTTAGCAATATTAAAGTTATTTGTGTGGGTGCGGAGACGCAGCCAGGAGTGGTGGGATACTGATGTGAGTGGCTTCACAAATACAGAATTCATCAGTAACTTCCGAATGACCAGATCCACCTTCGATTATGTTTGAGCACCTTCGATTAACTCTGTCACGGGAAGAGACACGTCTGCTGCGGACCATAACAGTGCCATGCGTTGGAGTGTAGTGGCTAGCTACAGGTGCGTGCTATCGTACGATAGCTAACTTGTTTATCTTCTCATTCCCGCCTACTTCAACGCAGAATTATGACGTTTGTCGCATATCAATGGCGTGCGGGTCAGATACATGTGACCTGGCCGTTCAGGGGTGCGTTTCCCGAAAGCATCGTTAGCCAACTATGGTCGCAAGTTCCGTCGTTACCAATAGAGTTCAATGGGATTTGCGACCAAATTGCGACCATAGTTGGCTAACGATGCTTTCGGGAAACGCACCCCAGATTGAGGTCGCATTTCAAAAGATCGGATACATATCGGATTTGGACCACATACCCAAGTGGCCTGGGTCGCATTTGAAAAGATCGGATCTGTGTCGTTCAGACTGTCATGAAAAGATCAGATACAGGTCGCATAGGGGCAAAAAAAATCGGAATTGGGTCGTTTCAGCCTGCAGTGTGAACGTAGCCTATGTGAAGTTTTAGCTCAAAATACCAAACGTGTCGTTTCGTGTGTGTCCCTTTAAATGCAAATCAGCTGCTGCTCCCGGCACAGAGGGCGGAGCTTCAAGAGCTTGTGTGTGTGTATGTGTGTGTGTGTGTGTGTGTGTGTGTGTGTGTGTGTGTGTGTGTGTGTGTGTGTGTGTGTGTGTGTGTGTGTGTGTTAGCAGCTCCTCACACAGACAAGCACTAAAATGTCAGAAACTGTTCTGCCTTTTATGTTTAAACTGGACTCGGACAATGATGGAGAGACTCAAGAAGAAGTGACAACATGTAGAATTTATCAGGACGTTTCTGAATGGTTAGTTGATGAATAGTATGTTGCTGATGTGGAGTTAATTATAAGTCTTTGATGTTCTGTCTTGATAATCTATAAAATCGCTCGTGTTGGAAAACTGTTGTAAAGATGCCTACAGAGTGACATGCTATTGCATTTGTGTTACGTAATGTATTGCACGTGAAAAGACGGATGCGACAGCTTAAGCAGACTCACAAATGTGCTTTACTACAACAACTCTTCCTCTTCTCAACATGGACTGCGTGTTCCCGGGGGCGGGGTTTATGTACATTTTGAGGAATGTCGTGTATACCTTTGCTTTGAACTTTGAGCGTTGTAACTTTGCAGACGTTGTTTGTGCTCAAACAGCAACATTACACACTAACTAAAGTTAGAAAAGTGAAATCATGATCATCCACCCCTTTAATTTTTTAAGTCAACCTATTAAAGTAATAAAAACAATCCATGTCATGACCCCTTTAATAGTGCTGAGTAAAGTTGATGCCATTTTTAAGAGATCAGAATGATTGTTGTTCTTCTAATCAGACTTTTTGTTTTGGTTTGAATTTAAGATATTCAACTTTTCAAGTTAATGAGTGAAGAAAGTCCAGCTGTAAATGAACGAACTCCACCTGGGTTGAGCGGTCGACAGTCTGTGACGACATGCATGATGCATGAAAAGCAGCTGATCACTAGTGAACAAGGGGATATCCCGGAGTCATTTTCTCTGTGCAAGTTTCATCTGTGGGGGTGTTTGGTCATAGTAATGCTAAATGCCGAAAGCATGTCGTAACAGATCTGTGGAATCCATTCAGGCGCACACACACATCAGACAAATATAGAATAACAGTCTGTGGTGACTACTGAAAACACATCAAAATCTTCAGTTCTTCCCATGCGCTCCGAAACATTTAACCTGATCTACATATAATGTAACTAGCAGTGTTGTTTAAAAAAGGCAGCTTGCCCAACTTTAAAACAAACCAATCTACATCAAAGCTATTCAAGGGAGTAGCATCTTCTTCTTTTTTTAAATACCTTTTATATCTTGATCTTTTTTACAACCCGAATTCGGGAAAAGTTGGGATATTTTTTAAATTTGAATAAAATGAAAACTAAGAGACTTTCAAATCACATGAGCCAATATTTTAATCACAATAGAACTAATTAAGGTAATTTATATCAGGTCTGTAACATGATTAGCTTTTTCTAGAATTCGGGTTGTATATCTTTATAAATGTTTTGTGTTAAACATACAAACTTAAATATTTTCACAATAAATACAAATAATAAAATGTGAAACCACCCTAACTTTTGTGAAGGGACTTCACAAAGGGACTCATATTTTGAGCCGGTTGTGTCACTACTTTTACTTCCTAGAGCTTGGCAACTACTAGTGACAAACCAATATTTAGTCAGGGTTATTATCATTACCTAAAACTATTAAAAACATTTCTGTTAATTCAAATAAAACCTAAATAAATTATAAATATTAGTTGGAAAAACTTAAACTAACCTGACATGGGTTTAAGTTAAAGCACCAAAATTATTACCTGAAAAAATTAATAAAAAACTATAAATAAATAAATTAAACCTATATAGAAATAAAAAACATTAAAAATGTCAAAAGCATATAAAAAAGGTACTAAAAACAAATTCAAAATAAAAGCCAATTCAAAATAGTAATAAAAAGAAATCTCTGATGACCGAGGCACTCCTTAGTTAAAATGTCTTTATTGGAAAAATGACATGTCCTAAACGGACAATTTTAAAACACCCGTTGTGTTTTAAAATTGTCCGTTTAGGACATGTCATTTTTCCAATAAAGACATTTTAACTAAGGAGTGCCTCGGTCATCAGAGATTTCTTTTCTCTACACTGTCTCTAAAGATGTTCTACCTTGGACCGAAGAGCACCCAAATTAAACTCAAAAGGAATTGAGCACGCCATTCATCCTGAATCTAATCAAAATAGTAATACAACTATATATAAAAACAACACTGATTTACACATTCCAAAAACAACCTGTCAAATCTGTACTAAATACTGTGTAAAAATTATAACGGTATTATTTCGTCCAACAGTTACCCAGTACTCTGAAACAATTTGGTAAAGGACTTACTTTTTAAACTATTTAAATTTCACCAATAATTATAAAGAAACGGCAAGTAACGGCAAATTGAATTAAACATGAAATTTTGAAGTAGTTCTTGAAAAGTTCTTTTCAAATGTAGGCCTACTCCAATAATCCGATGTGCTTACAACTTAGAAAAATGTGTTGTTTTTTTTCCAGTTTACCCTAGATATCAGAATCGACATTGGCTGTTGAAAACCCTGTATCTTTCACCACCACTACATATCACCAAAGTACGAATGTTTTGAATCTAATCCTCAAGAAGACAGTCAGCTACCAATAATCACCAGAGACATACAAACTGCTATTGTGGACTGTCTGGAAGCACTTCATTTAGGGTCTTATCAATGTCCATTGACACCCTTCCTCAGAGACGACAATGAAGCCTAGTCAGCAGAACGGCTTAAACTCACACTCCTATGGGTGATCTATAGAAATAAAAATCCCTTACACATGCCAAACCGACCAAGACGAGAAAAAAATAAAAAATTAACTACAGACAGGAAAGGAGGTCAGGCACATTTTAAACAAATACATGGTGTGAAACCTCCAGTGGCGTCTCTGTGGCACGCTTATAAGTTTGGTAACTAAATAAGTTTTGCCCACTAAAGAGCTCAATGCACTCAAACATCAGGTTATGCGATGTGTCACTCTGTCAATCATTGCTTCATAAGGCCTTTTAGATCAAAACGTAGAATATTATCAACACTAGCTTTTATCTGGCTCTTTAAAGAAAGACCAACCAAGTTGCAAAGAAGGCTCAGCTAAATTAAATAGAGCTGAACATAACTAGAATAATGTGTAGCCAGCCACTATGAAATTTGTGTGATGTTTTAAGTTATTCATTTTCAATGCATTTCCAGGCCTGGACAACACAATTTTATGATTATTAAAGGGGAACCTTGATAAATATGGGTAATAGCACTGCTGTTTAAAATGGCCCTGTTAACCACATCTCTAACTAACCACAATCTTGTTTAGAGTTTCACATGTCTACCTCTTGCCGTTCTTAATCTTACGCCTTCTGATAAACAGTAGCCTACAATCATGCGAGAGAGAAAAATACACACAGCACAGTTTTGGGGACATAAAGGTGAGATTTAAGTCCGTCGTTAGATGTTTAAAGGTGCTTGGCAGGTTGAAAAATAAAAGGTTATTAATATGGCGAAACTTACCGAAGAACCGGGAGTGTAACGCATTCCTCCATCCATAGGGTCCATGTCCGAGAGACCACCGGCAGAATATCAACACACCTTTCTTCTCACACTTCCACTTCTGCTGACAAAGTAATTGTGTATTGAGAAGGAAAACAGACTTGTTATTCTCAGCTAGTCAAACAAGTGTTGAAAACAACAACGCCCATAACAAGTGCACGCGGCGACAAAATAAAACATTAAACCGTCCTAAAAAAACTTCCACATGAACTTTCGAACAAACTAAGACGTGTAAATCACGAAAACGAAATTACACGATTGAAACGAGCTAGATTTTTATCTTCCGCAGAGAGTGAAGTTTGTGTCGTCTACCTGTGAGATGAGAAGATATTTCCGGAGAGATTGGCGATACAATGGGAGTGACTAGCTCAAGCGATACTGTCTCTACAGGTGTGCACTTTACATTTAAACACCTTTAAACCCAATTCCACACAGCAACAAAAAACCTCAAAGTAAGGTGAATACATCCGGTAATATTTTAAAACGAATGTAAGGTTAATTTTAAGTACGTATATGACTGTATAGCGTTAGTATCGATCCGTGTTTCGGCTGCGGAGTGACTCACCTTACGCGGGTGTGGGCCTCGTCTCAATCTAGGGTGCTGCGGCTGCCCTGCTGCCTACCTAGGCTGCATGTTTGGCCAGATTATACGGAACGCGCTTATTGGGCCGAAAAGGCTGACTAGGTAGGGAGCGTTCTAGGTTTTGAGACATGCATTGCATTCGAGCCTGTATTATTCACCTTGATACAAACTCGACATACAGGTTTCTGTTGCATGAAAATGGCGTTTCCACGAAATAGTGCTTACTGGAAAAACTGTCGACTAAGCTTTACATATACAAATTAAATATCAGTGTTATATCCTAATAGGGCCTAGTAAAAGTTTATTGTTCAAATGTATTTGCTTAATTCAATTACTGAATTTAAAATATTAATTTAACAGTATACAAAAATGAACCAAAATGCAATCTCTTAGTGAAAATGGGGGAGAGCGTGGGATAGTTGCAACACTTTCTTTGAGTTTCTCAGATACTGTTTGTATTGGAAAGCCAACATTTTAATACAATATGGCTACATACCCACCCACATGTACTGCTGCAACATGTGTATGAAAATATGTGTACAATTTACACTTGACAAAGTCAAAGGGGACGGTTGCAACATTCATTAAAATGTAATAAAATCATTCTTTAACATTATTTTCAAATTGATTTATTTTACTTGTGCACAGACAGGGTCTTCACTTAGTTAAATTGGCTGTATAAAGGCAAAGAATATAAGGGGGAAAGAAACATTTTCAAGTAACTGTGAAGTTTACAGAACTGTTTGTTTAAGTAAATGTTGGAATATATTCTTATATTCTTGCAAGGTCATGTGGCAAATGGCAAAGTCTTTTGCCTCAGACCTAAGCATGTTGCAAATGTCCCTACACTGACAGCCATGATAAAACTTGATATGTTAGCTTGACACACAGGCTATCTATGCCTTTTAGAAGCTAAGATGAAATGGACTTTACAGATATAGAAAATGATAAGACTTAAAATGCTTCACGCAAACAGTTTAGACAGTATGACAAAAAATATGATCATAAAAATACTTTTGCAGTAACTTAGATCAAAATAAATATAATTAATTAATCATAACTTGTTGTAATTAATTATTAATATTTGGTTATTATTTGATGTAGCAAAATTAATACCATAATCAACTAACCTGTTTGTCCTGCGATTCATTATAAGCAATTATCAATTTTAAGAAATGTTAATTTCCGAGGTATGGGAAATAACTTTCGTACTGTATAGTACTACTCTGAGCATGTAGTCAAAATCTGCATGATTAGGGACTCCAGTATATGAGCATGACACACAAACAGCTTTACGTGTGGACATGAACAAGACTTTATTAACTAAACTAAACACTTAAATCTTATTCACACATATATACATGCATACAGTTTACCGAGGGAAAGATAGCTGAAGCAGAAAACAAGAAAGCAAGAAATTATAGCATTGTTTGAAATTCAGTAGATCAACAACCTTGAGCAAACCATCAGTTTAGTTCTAACATGCCTTCTTTAAAAGGGGTAAGGATACTTTAATGTGTCAAATAATGAGACTAAGTTTTATACTTGCATGTCTCACCCATTTGAATTAAACCCTCCTGATACAATTCGTTGAGGCTCCAGTTGATCTTTGCTGATGTTGTCTTGAAGAGTGAGAAGAAGTTGAAGTCATAGGATGGTAAATGGAAAGTCAAGGTTGCAGTCGGGCACAAGCTTGGGGGTCCTTTAAGACTTCTATTTCAGCATCATCTCCACATCAGAATTTCTCAGAAAGAGGAACTACTGCGTGATCTTGTGATCAGTTATTTTTAAATTGTAAAGGTGTCACACACCGAGGTAACTGAGCTAATAAGGTGTTGTTCCTTTGGAGGGATATTTACGATTCTTTGTCCTTCTAGCAAGACATTTGCATATGTAATTTGATTGGATGAATAACGTTCAAGATTCTTATAATACTAATGCGTCAACTCTCAAATGATTTCTTTCTTAAAATCTCTATAAATTATAACTTTAAAAATCGTAACTGGTTTCCTACCAATCATGTCTTTTTCTCTTTTTAGTTTAACTGAACATGTGAACAGTAAAGGATACTCATCTTCTCTTCTCCACAAAGTAAGTAATAGAGATATGGAATTTATGATCTATATTGTTTGATTTTTTTTTTATTATTAATTTATGACTAAACACAAAAAAACATTAAAGCTATCCCATGACTTTATATCACTTTTAACATAAAGAGCTCTGTTATGGATTTTCTATCCTCAAACCTAACTATTTTAGATTTGTCTCCCTAAGACTAACTATTCTAGTATAACTTATACGCTAGCGCGTCACACATCAGCGAGTCTCCAGTCGACTACAGCATCTGCTTCCTAACTATACTCCAGCGAGTCTCCAGTCGACTACAGCATCCGCTCCCTAACTATTCTCCAGCGAGTCTCCAGTCGACTACAGCATCTGCTTCCTAACTATACTCCAGCGAGTCTCCAGTCGACTACAGCATCCGCTCCCTAACTATACTCCAGCGAGTCTCCAGTCGACTACAGCATCTGCTCCCTAACTATACTCCAGCGAGTCTCCAGTCGACTACAGCATCCGCTCCCTAACTATACTCCAGCGAGTCTCCAGTCGACTACAGCATCTGCTTCCTAACTATACTCCAGCGAGTCTCCAGTCGACTACAGCATCCGCTCCCTAACTATACTCCAGCGAGTCTCCAGTCGACTACAGCATCTGCTCCCTAACTATACTCCAGCGAGTCTCCAGTCGACTACAGCATCTGCTCCCTAACTATACTCCAGCGAGTCTCCAGTCGACTACAGCATCTGCTTCCTAACTATACTCCAGCGAGTCTCCAGTCGACTACAGCATCCGCTCCCTAACTATACTCCAGCGAGTCTCCAGTCGACTACAGCATCTGCTTCCTAACTATACTCCAGCGAGTCTCCAGTCGACTACAGCATCCGCTCCCTAACTATTCTCCAGCGAGTCTCCAGTCGACTACAGCATCTGCTTCCTAACTATACTCCAGCGAGTCTCCAGTCGACTACAGCATCCGCTCCCTAACTATACTCCAGCGAGTCTCCAGTCGACTACAGCATCTGCTTCCTAACTATACTCCAGCGAGTCTCCAGTCGACTACAGCATCCGCTCCCTAACTATACTCCAGCGAGTCTCCAGTCGACTACAGCATCTGCTCCCTAACTATACTCCAGCGAGTCTCCAGTCGACTACAGCATCTGCTCCCTAACTATACTCCAGCGAGTCTCCAGTCGACTACAGCATCTGCTTCCTAACTATACTCCAGCGAGTCTCCAGTCGACTACAGCATCCGCTCCCTAACTATACTCTAGCGAGTCTCCAGTCGACTACAGCATCCGCTCCCTAACTATTCTCCAGCGAGTCTCCAGTCGACTACAGCATCTGCTCCCTAACTATTCTCCAGCGAGTCTCCAGTCGACTACAGCATCTGCTTCCTAACTATACTCTAGCGAGTCTCCAGTCGACTACAGCATCTGCTCCCTAACTATTCTCCAGCGAGTCTCCTGTCGACTACAGCATCTGCTCCCTAACTATTCTCCAGCGAGTCTCCAGTCGACTGCAGCATCTGCTCCCTAACTATTCTCCAGCGAGTCTCCAGTCGACTACAGCATCTGCTCCCTAACTATACTCCAGCGAGTCTCCAGTCGACTACAGCATCCGCTCCCTAACTATTCTCCAGCGAGTCTCCAGTCGACTACAGCATCCGCTCCCTAACTATTCTCCAGCGAGTCTCCAGTCGACTACAGCATCCGCTCCCTAACTATACTCCAGCGAGTCTCCAGTCGACTACAGCATCCGGTCCCTAACTATACTCCAGCGAGTCTCCAGTCGACTACAGCATCCCCTCCCTAACTATACTTCAGCGAGTCTCCAGTCGACTACAGCAACTATACTCCAGCGAGTCTCCAGTCGACTACAGCATCCGCTCACTAACTATACTTCAGCGAGTCTCCAGTCGACTACAGCATCCGCTCCCTAACTATACTCCAGCGAGTCTCCAGTCGACTACAGCATCTGCTCCCTAACTATTCTCCAGCGAGTCTCCAGTCGACTACAGCATCCGCTCCCTAACTATTCTCCAGCGAGTCTCCAGTCGACTACAGCATCTGCTCCCTAACTATTCTCCAGCGAGTCTCCAGTCGACTACAGCATCCGCTCCCTAACTATACTCCAGCGAGTCTCCAGTCGACTACAGCATCTGCTCCCTAACTATTCTCCAGCGAGTCTCCAGTCGACTACAGCATCTGCTCCCTAACTATTCTCCAGCGAGTCTCCAGTCGACTACAGCATCCGCTCCCTAACTATACTCCAGCGAGTCTCCAGTCGACTACAGCATCCGGTCCCTAACTATACTCCAGCGAGTCTCCAGTCGACTACAGCATCCGCTCCCTAACTATACTTCAGCGAGTCTCCAGTCGACTACAGCAACTATACTCCAGCGAGTCTCCAGTCGACTACAGCATCCGCTCCCTAACTATACTCCAGCGAGTCTCCAGTCGACTACAGCATCCGCTCCCTAACTATTCTCCAGCGAGTCTCCAGTCGACTACAGCATCCGCTCCCTAACTATACTCCAGCGAGTCTCCAGTCAACTACAGCATCCACTCCCTAACTATTCTCCAGCGAGTCTCCAGTCGACTACAGCATCCACTCCCTAACTATACTTCAGCGAGTCTCCAGTCGACTACAGCAACTATACTCCAGCGAGTCTCCAGTCGACTACAGCATCAGTCTAAATCACCAGCGAGTCTCCAGTCGACTACAGCATCCGCTCCCTAACTATACTCCAGCGAGTCTCCAGTCGACTACAGCATCCGCTCCCTTACTATACTCCAGCGAGTCTCCAGTCGACTACAGCATCGGCTCCCTAACTATACTTCAGCGAGTCTCCAGTCGACTACAGCATCGGCTCCCTAACTATACTCCAGCGAGTCTCCAGTCGACTACAGCATCAGCTCCCTAACTATTCTCCAGCGAGTCTCCAGTCGACTACAGCATTCGCTCCCTAACTATACTCCAGCGAGTCCCCAGTCGACTACAGCATCCGCTCCCTAACTATACTCCAGCGAGTCTCCAGTCGACTACAGCATCCGCTCCCTAACTATACTCCAGCGAGTCTCCACCCGACTACAGCATCTGCTCCCTAACTATACTCCAGGGAGTCTCCAGTCGACTACAGCATCCGCTCCCTAACTATACTCCAGCGAGTCTCCAGCCGACTACAGCATCTGCTCCCTAACTATACTCCAGCGAGTCTCCAGTCAACTACAGCATCTGCTCCCTAACTATTCTCCAGCGAGTCTCCAGTCGACTACAGCATCCGCTCCCTAACTATACTCCAGCGAGTCTCCAGTCAACTACAGCATCCGGTCCCTAACTAAACTCCAGCGAGTCTCCAGTCGACTACAGCATCCGCTCCCTAACTATACTCCAGCGAGTCTCCAGTCGACTACAGCATCCGCTCCCTAACTATACTCCAGCGAGTCTCCAGCCGACTACAGCATCCGTTCCCTAACTATACTCCAGCGAGTCTCCAGTCGACTACAGCATCCGCTCCCTAACTATACTCCAGCGAGTCTCCAGTCAACTACAGTATCTGCTCCCTAACTATTCTCCAGCGAGTCTCCAGTCGACTACAGCATCCGCTCCCTAACTATACTCCAGCGAGTCTCCAGTCGACTACAGCATCCGCTCCCTAACTATACTCCAGCGAGTCTCCAGCCGACTACAGCATCCGCTCCCTAACTATACTCCAGCGAGTCTCCAGTCGACTACAGCATCCGCTCCCTAACTATACTCCAGCGAGTCTCCAGTCAACTACAGCATCTGCTCCCTAACTATTCTCCAGCGAGTCTCCAGTCGACTACAGCATCCGCTCCCTAACTATACTCCAGCGAGTCTCCAGTCGACTACAGCATCCGCTCCCTAACTATACTCCAGCGAGTCTCCAGTCAACTACAGCATCTGCTCCCTAACTATTCTCCAGCGAGTCTCCAGTCGACTACAGCATCCGCTCCCTAACTATACTCCAGCGAGTCTCCAGTCGACTACAGCATCCGCTCCCTAACTATACTCCAGCGAGTCTCCAGTCAACTACAGCATCTGCTCCCTAACTATTCTCCAGCGAGTCTCCAGCCGACTACAGCATCCGCTCCCTAACTATACTCCAGCGAGTCTCCAGTCGACTACAGCATCCGCTCCCTAACTATACTCCAGCGAGTCTCCAGTCAACTACAGCATCTGCTCCCTAACTATTCTCCAGCGAGTCTCCAGTCGACTACAGCATCCGCTCCCTAACTATACTCCAGCGAGTCTCCAGTCAACTACAGCATCCGGTCCCTAACTATACTCCAGCGAGTCTCCAGTCGACTACAGCATCCGCTCCCTAACTATACTCCAGCGAGTCTCCAGCCGACTACAGCATCTGCTCCCTAACTATACTCCAGCGAGTCTCCAGTCAACTACAGAATCTGCTCCCTAACTATTCTCCAGCGAGTCTCCAGTCAACTACAGCATCCGGTCCCTAACTATACTCCAGCGAGTCTCCAGTCGACTACAGCATCCGCTCCCTAACTATACTCCAGCGAGTCTCCAGTCGACTACAGCATCTGCTCCCTAACTATACTCCAGCGAGTCCCCAGTCGACTACAGCATCCGCTCCCTAACTATACTCCAGCGAGTCTCCAGTCGACTACAGCATCCCCTCCCTAACTATACTCCAGCGAGTCTCCAGCCGACTACAGCATCTGCTCCCTAACTATACTCCAGCGAGTCTCCAGTCGACTACAGCATCCGCTCCCTAACTATACTCCAGCGAGTCTCCAGTCAACTACAGCATCCGGTCCCTAACTATACTCCAGCGAGTCTCCAGTCGACTACAGCATCCGTCTAAATCTCCAGCGAGTCTCCTGTCGACTACAGCGTCCAGAGCCAATAATTATAACTTACTTGCTCTCTTGCTGCGCAGCTTTAATGACAGACAGACCTGAGTAATTGTCCTTTAAATGTTCTTTATTACGGACGGGAGTCTCGAGGAGTTCTCAGAGAATCTCCCAAAAAGAAGAAATAAGCATGGCCGGTGGATCGGCATTGAGAATCCCCCGAGGATTCATTGGGAATCGGCACACATCCCATTGAGAATCCCCCGAGTAAACACAAATACAACAGTGTTATAGAATAAGGAGGTATGGCAAAATGACATGAAACATTAATTAATTGACAAGCCCTTTGGTTACTATGTAACCAAACTCTGTTTTTAGTTTCGAGTTTAGACACCTGTCTAGTTTCATTTCCCAAATTATGTTATTCATACACACAGTCATGGGTTTTCTTCCAAGAGACACACATACATTCATCCAAAGGATAAAACGTCTTAGTACATTGTTTCAGAGTGTTAGCATAAGGTCAAATGTTAAAAAACATGGTCAGCCCAACATTCAGCCTAAAATTTCCACGACAGCTCATACTGTCCCATTTTTGCTAATTTTGGCCTCCATGAACATAATTGTTTTTACATAATCAAATAGAAGAGACACAATGTAACTCCAAACTCCATGTATTTCAGATGCTGTTACGTATCATAACCTCATCATCTGCAGAGAGAAACTGCCACTACACGCATAATGAAGGACGTAACTAAATACATCATAGAGAGGATTGTGAAGATATTTCACTGGAACTTGGTCTGCATCATTACATCGATATCGTGTTCAATGTAAATTGTTATTTATTAATGTATTCAGCTAACAACTGTTATTAGAGCACTGTCATTTTTGCTATAATCTGCCATGTCAATAAAAAAACATGCTGTTTTAAAAAATATTTAAAACCCAAATAGAGGTAGCAAGATAAAATAAGACCATATTTTAATATATCAAATATATTGTATATTTATATATTAATATATACAAATAATATGAATAATATAAAGATACTAAAATACTAATATTAATGAAAATAAATATTGCTGAAAAGGTTATTTATAACACCATTAAGGGCCTATATAACACGTTCAAAGCATGGTTCTTTATTGAACCTTATCAAAAGGGTTCTATTAGCACCAAAAAGTGTTGTGCTATTGTTACAAGCCGAAGAACCATAATTTGGTACATTTTAGAACAATTTTTTTAAGGACTAAAAAGGTTTACTTTGTCCTTTTCAACAATAATTAAGTGACAGATCTGCAAATTCCTTTGGGTCATAAAAAAGTCTTATCAGTCTTAATGTGTCCTGTAACAGGACACCCGGTTCTGCCAGCTTCATTTGACCTTTCTTGGGAGAGTGAGTTTGCTGGATTATTCTTTAAATATAATTAATAATTTGTGTGTGTCTGATTGGTCCAGATGCTACACTTTTTAAACTTGAAATTAATGTTTTTGCAGAAGGAATCGTCACATGTGGCTGCTTTCTTCCAGGAAGGAAGAGGGGCTAACTGAGCGTGTGTAATATGAATATCATCTCTCTAGCTCATTCCTGATTGGAGAAATAAGCCATGTTAACCCCGCTCTCCCCTACCAGAATATTTGATGCAAATATTCACCAGAATGTATGGGGTTTTATTAGTGTTTCTCAAAATGGCAAGCTTCTGCCCTCTGGTACTGTTCGTGTTTCGGTCAAAAATGGCAGAATTTTTTTTTTATTTCAATGGAATGATTGTACTATATTTTAGTTTGATAATATTTTGTATTTTAAGGAGGTTTTATGGTACAAAATTATATTTATGCAGAAGTTATAATCCATTTAATCATTTTTTGAGCATAGACTGGAAAATGAAAGGTCATAAATCTTGAATGCTTTGGAGCACAGATTTAAGTTTTTTTTACTTTACTTTTAAAAATGACACTTGGCGGAATGTTGCTGAAGTGAAAAAACGTTTAAAAAGTGAACTTTTACTACATTTATTGTTATTAAAAAAATTCACAAAAATACCATTTTCATTTTTGTCTAAAATATATATTTTCCAAAGCAAGTTTTACTCTTAAACTATGAGAAAATCTAATCCATAAATAATTAGCTGTCACAAAAAAACAAAAAACTAATTGACCACAAACAATACAAAAGTGACCATTTTTTTCAGGACCATTTAACCTTTTCAAATCATGTCATGATTGTGTTCACACAGCAAGTGCCAAAATGTTTACCAAGTTTTGTACCATTTGGTACCACAATATTAACATCAAAATGACCGAACAGCACCAGAGGGTTAAGTTAAAAGAGATGCTCGTGTCTGTCAGAGAAGAGGACACAAGAGTCAAGCTTGTCAGTTACTTGCATAATAGGTCAGCAAATGCACATAAAATCAATTGTAAATACGGTATGTTCTGTAATCTGTCTCAGCTTATGCAAACAAAATTACTGCTATTTCTAACATTCACAATTTCACCATCACAAAATATTCTGTCTCTATTTTAAATTATGTTTAAAAACATGGATAAATTATTAGATGAATGGCCTTATTGATCTTTGAAGGAAGCAACAGCAACTACACAATATATAACCAACATACTGTACACTCTGATATACAATATATAAGATATCATAGGCTACATAGTAAACAATACAAGAGAATGTGGGAAAACATGGCAGATGACAGTAAAAGCTTCTCTGTCAGATTTATTGACGATTGGATTGTGTAAATGTGGTGTGATGGGAGAGGCAGACAGAGTATTGTTGTGTAATAGCAGCAAGTGGAAAAAAGACCTCACTGTAGATCTGTAGATCTGTGTCTCTGCTCACATGGTCATGTCAAGCAATGTCCTGCTGCTGTGTGACATTCTGTACTTCATCTATGCAGAATTTAGTCTAATTTTGATATAACTGCCTCCAGCAAGTAATTCTGATTCGTTGTTCCGTGTTAAGTTCAGCTTGGCAGAGTTTGTCATGGTGTTAAACAGGAAATGCTTTGTTTGGGCATGTCAACTTCCCCTCATTGATTTGGAAACTGCTGACACTGTAATACAAATATGGAAAGAAGAGCAAATGTAATTAGCATTTATATTTGATTGATTTTCACTCAATTTTGTCTCTTGTAATAAAATCTCTCTCTCTCTCTCTCTCTTTAAAAATCAATTTTAAAGACCCATTTATATAGTAAAACTTTGTTAGAAATGTGTACAGTATTATCTGGAAAATATTTACATATCTGTATTCATTTTTTCTACCCACCATTAGTGTACTGTAAGATGTATAAACCTGAAGAGAAACAAATGTAACTGTCTTTGATCTCATGATTCTTGCATTCTTTTACCAGTCTTTAAAAAACTGAGTACAACAAAAATGTCAAATTCAGTAAATGTAATTATATATTATTAATTTATTTATACATAAATATTATAATAATTTGGTTTTATTAATTAATTAGAACATTTATTAATTTATTTACAAATTTTCACGACTCCCCATAGCACCGAAAGTCCCCAGTTAAAAAAATCCTGTCGAAATAAAAAAAAAACAGCCATATGTTTAATATTTTCCAAAATATAGGATTATACAATTTAACTTACAATCTTGATCTTGACATTCTTTTTATTTATATATTTCCACTTACATGTCTATCCATTTAGTAGTAGACTCACCGGAGGTACACACACCCATGTTTCCTTCATTAGATGACAGCATGATGACCTCATTTCCGGCAGGTCCCAGCATCTGACGGCCGGTGGCGCGCTTGATCGCGTTTTAGAGCTCGAGCTGAAGCGCGTGCAGTGACACTCGGAGACATTCCACACGCGCTGAGAGCGAGATCAACGGCACAGTGGGAAAAACACAGGAGAGTGACACACACAACAACCACTCGAGGACCGTTGGCTTAGCTGTTTTCCTTTTTAACAGCGTCTTATTGAAATCCACAGCGGGATAATTTCAACACAAATCTCAGCAGAGACTAACCGTGAAGATGGGTTCAGTCCCGGTATTATCTGTGCTCATTCTGGCCATCGCTGTTCCGAGTCTAGCCGGATACATTGAGGTTTGTGCGCACTAATATCTCACCCTCGTTTTCATGATTATTATTGTTTACACTGATATTTCTCTTCTGAAATGTGCCTTTTTATTTTGCTTTTTATATTCCTGATATGTTAGTAGTTTACAAATGACGTCCAATGCTCAGCCTATAAAGTCATTAGTCTAATAATAAGAGTCTGTAAATTGTCCGTATCCCTGGTTGTGTCTATTTTAGTCTAATTCGGTGGCGAAAGAGAAACTTATTCAAATGTAATATTAAATAATTGTCATTTTGTTCCTTAAAGAGCAAAAGCTGGACGAAGTAAAACGATTAATTATATTTCTTTAGACGAGCTGTGGAGATAAGGCTAAATGTCTTTATCTTTTCGTTTTAGTATTTATCTCCCATCTTTATTTGTGGAACTTAGTTGTATTGAAAAACTGAAACCTAAACAACATTGATTCTGTCATAATGTCAGTTTGAAGTCCTCCATAGCTAATATCTGAATGTGCATTTATGATTAAAGCCTTTCAAATATCCTTTTAACCTATAATGTTAGTGGTTGTTTTCATTTTTGAATAATTTTTTTATAAAAGTTTGGATGTGCTAACTGCAATATTGCATTGGAGAATATCACACTTTATCAGAAGAGGCCTTTTAAGAGTTTGTGTTTGCTTTGAGTCAAATATCAAAGAACCAAGCTGGACAATCTGCTTCAGGATGTCTTTTGATCAGACCTTTATATAACTAAAACGATTCACATCATTATACATATTCATCAGGAATAGCTTTCAGATGTTTGATCTAAACAGCATCTCTTACCACGAGAAGCTTTAGGTGATAAAAAACCACTTCCCATGTTAACGGACAAGTCTGTATCTGTCAGAGAACCCTGCATCATAGGCAAATTATGCAAATGAAATCACGTGGTATGTTAAAGGAAGCCAAGTTTATAAACTCTTAAACTGGAGAAGCTCTCACACCATTCCTGGATGGTCCATGTCTGGTTGCAGCTTGTCCCTTGTCCTTTTTGCACTTTTACATGTGTGCCAATAGTCCTTTCCAATAAGAGCTCAGCCTGCCGCCATAACAAATTATGAAACAATTATTTTCAAAGCCTGAAATAATGGCAATAATGCACTGAAATAAATAATGAAATCTCTTTGTGTACTAATTGATGCATTTAGAGAGAAAGGAGCTGCGTGTGGTTCACGTGGAGATGCAGTGATGTTTATGGATATGCAAAGATCAGCATTACTGCAGAAAATCAAAGAATCATTTTACCTTCTGATCAATATTATGACCCTATCGTATTTCTGTTATCACTGCTTTTTTCTTCGTTACACATTTGGCTCCTTGTATCCTTGATTGTGTTTATCTGATAGCTCCTCAAGCGTATGATTACCATGGTAAAATGTTATTTTTGGGAGAGGTGTGTGTTTCCAGAGTGTGTGCAGCATTATGATGCTGGTTGGCAGGAGTTTGATGCTGTGCTATGAGTCCCGTTGACCTCAGACCTGATTTATAACCCGACGGGGAAAGTTCTGCATAGCCCCAAGCTCTCACTTACTGCAGGAGAGCTGCATCCATTGAAACCTCCAGTTTCTCCCTCCCAGTGCCGGGGATGGGAATTATTCCTTTGCCTCTGCCAGGTGCCATTGTGTTCGTAGGAGACAAAGGGAATGTGTTAAAATCACACTGGGCTGTCTGTTTGAGTGTTAATGCTTTACTGTTTAACTCTAAAGCCGGTGCAAGCTTGGATTTGGCTTTTTTTGTTTCCTCAGCTGTGGATATGTCCCTTTTTTATTTTGTTACAGCCATACGTTATATAACCGTACCACTTCCTGTCTCAACAATAAGGATTCTTCCTGTTAGTTTCAGATTTTTACTCGCCTTGACGACAGTTTCACTGGCCCAATTGAAGGCCAATATAACATTTAGCTGTTTAATAGCTTATTTATGAATATTTATGAACATAATGTTTTATTTTTATTTTAACCAAACAAATTTACAACACTTCTCATTACTCTTCAAACGTTTGGGGTTGGTAGTATTTATTTATTTTTTTAAATGTTTTTTTTTTTTAAATCACCAAGGCTGCATTTATTTAGCATAAATTATATTACAATTTAAAATGTCTGATTTCTTCTATTTTAATGTTTTAAATGTAATTTATTCCTGTTAGGACAAAGCTGAATTTTCAGCATCATTACTCCAGTCCTCAGTGTCACATGATCTTTCAGAAATCATTCTAATATGCTGATTTGCTGCTCAATGTACGGACCCCAACTAATATAATGCAACTCTTGATAGAAAAAAACCCAATGTCAAACTGGGCGTCAGGGGTGAGGCTTTTTGTTAAAGTCTTTTTGAAAACAGTCTGTTTTTGCAACTGCATGGCGACATAAATGTATTTATACACAGAAATAACAATTGCAGGAAATGCTATCGCACTCTTTTTAATTTTTTTTTTAGACAAATTGAAATCAGAAAACAATGTACGTTGGTTATTTAATTGATTATTTTTTGGCTTTTGCATTGCGTCACCCTGTTTTTCAGCTACTTGAGCCATGAGCATTGCATTTTTAAAAAAGCATGTCTAGTTATAGATAAGCTGCTCGACCCATGAGATAAGCTTGAGACCCATGTATACGGTTGCACTCCTTCTTGCTTTTTTAAATGCAAGAATGAGCCCAGACTGAATTCACAACATAAAGGCAGCACTGGACTGAACCTTAATGGCGCTGGCCTCAAGCCATCCTTATTGTTGAGCCCTGTACGTTTTATCTGTGTTTTCCATGTATTTGATCAAATCCAGTTTTGCGAGCTGTCACAGTGGATTGTCTGTCTCAGTGTGCCAATTTTTGCTTTTATAGCTTGCACAATGCTTGAGGTGTTTTCCTTTCAGTTGTTGTTGTCACATGGACTTTTAATGGAAAGAACAAATTCAGGGAAAAAAAGTTTATTTGAAATGAGTTCATTTCTTGAACCATTAATTTAGAAGCAAGTTCCTCTACTAATTCAAATGAACAAACTTTCCAACCCAAGCCCAGCCTTGCTGATATAACATGTTGCCAACTAACACTTGCTGGAATTACACTGGCGCCAAATCGTATTTGTGTTGTGTGCAAAGCAAAGCCAAATCATATGTGTGTTGTGTGCAAAGCTTTTTCACATTTGACTGTTTTCACTGATTGTAATGCAAGCTTTGGCACATACCAACATGAATGGAGTGTTTATTTTGTATATTTGAAAATGCAACGTCATGTGTGCTCTAGTATCCTCCAGGCTGGCAAGGACATGATGATCATTCTTGTTATTCTCATTATCTGAAGCACATTAAAACACTAAACTAACTTGGCATATGGGAGTTGCACAAACCAGCTATTGTCACCCTGTGTGTTAGAGAGAAAGCTGGAAAAGAGCTTGTAAAAATTCTCTGTTGATGAGTGGGAGTCTGTGCACTCTTTCCCAATTCTCTGAGACGGTAAACAAAAAGTGTTGTCTCTTCTCCAGCTTGCTCAAGGGTCCACCTTGCTCTTGTTACGCAGTCGTGCAGCACTGCCTCCTGTGTTCAGTGTTGTGACATGGGCTTTTGCAGTGATGCATTGCATTGCAAGGAGTTGTTGAACAAAAGGCTTAAAAGTCGAAATGAAACCTGAGTGGACCACATTCCTAGTCTTTTTTCGCCCCGATTTATCAGTGCATGTTATAAAATTTTTGTAATTTTTCATCATTAATGTGGTTTATCTCTGGAATTATTATGCTTTTTGGCTGTCATCAACTCTATGCTTATGGACTGCCCATGTTTCACAATCAAGTCTTAAAGGGATAGTTAACCCAAAAATAAGTGGTCAGCATTTACTCACCTTCAAGTTGTTCCAACCCTGTATGAATTTCTTTCTTCTACTGAACACAAAAGAAGATATTTTAAATAATGTCAGTAATCAAACAGTTCATGTACCCCATTGACTTCCATAGTATATGAAAACACATATACATCGCTATGATCAGATGACTTAACAGAAAACTAGTTTTCTGTTAAATTGAGAAAAGCGTTCAGGACATATTTACATATTCATCTAAGTGCCGCTTTCAGCAGTGTTTGGGATGTTCGCTATGCAAAGATATTTCCAACTTCCTTTTACCCCTAAGTGAAGAACAAAAAACTTTTATGTTTTTTTCCCCATTGAATATGGGACTATGACTGAAATGCCATATTTTAGAGGTTAAATACTTTCGAGTGCGAGTCTTGTTGGTTCTGATCACATCTTCCACTCAGTTAGATCCGACATTACAAAGTCCAGGCATTGACTCCAAAGCAAGCATTTCTTTGGTTTTCGCACCTGTGTTTGGTTAACATGCAGTGGTTTTGTGTGTGTGCATGCGTGAATGTTTGCAGGGGGTGTGTGTGGTCTTTGCTGTGGTGATTCTGTCTGCTGCCTTTGATGGCACACAATACATTTGTATGCAGACTTCATTGTGTGGATGTGTTAGCAGGGCTTTTAATAGCATGGATTGTTCACCCCAGGACTGATGAATGGATGACTGTGAGGGGCTATTGTGAGCTCTGAAAGAGTGCAAGGCTCCTGACCAGCTCAAGGACCCGATTGGGACATAACTGCTTGTTTATCCGATGCGATGACAGCCTTGAGATCAGACGTTAATTGCCACATTGTTTACTTGTCTTCATGATGGTGTGATGCTCAATGGTAGCATACAGAGTAACTAGATTTGTTTTCTCTGTGCTGTTTATAACCTTATTTGGCTAACAGGAACTAATGTTAATTTTCTGATAAGTGCAAGTACTCTGCCAGTAACATCTGGTATCTTTTTGATTGATTTGCTACTTTACTATATATATATTTTTAAATTGTATATTATTTCTTTTATTGCACCTTTTATTTATTTAATTTTTACATCAGTGCTGAAGTGATTCGCACGGGGTCGATAGTCAGGGGATAGCCAGGGGAGAATGAATAAAAAAAGGAATAAAAATGAGATGGTAGGCTGGGTGTACTGTCTGTTCAATGGATTGTAAAACAGTCACCTAGGTTGTGACGGACGTTTTCTTTAGTAGACCGTTTTTCCACACATCACTCACTGTGCTAAGTGATCCCATCAAAACATTTTTTGGTGTGAATTTATGCATGCATGGCAGGTGTGGCAGAGCTCTATTGTTGTATTGCAGGCATTGATGATGGTTTTGTCAGCCATTTCCTGTTTCATAAAGCCTGAGCTATGTTAGCGCCACCCTGATGCTCATTCTCTGAGCTGAGAGCTTTAGTGCTTAGAGACATTTTCAATTATTTTACCAGCCGCTCTCAGTCTCACCACAAATCCTCTTAGCTGTAAGACACACTGAGTGCTGGACAGAAGAGAAGAGAACATGCTACTGCTGCGGATGCTCCACCCGTCCATTACTGATATGATGCATACGTACGCAAACACAATTTGATAGCCACACCTTTGAGTTGGCTCATATCTAGCACCTTAGAAGCCTAGATACGAATTCAAAAAGGCACAGAAAATGAAAAACGCATTCTCTGGAGCACCTAAAGGGAAGGGACATGGTTGAACTTGCTGCTTGGGTGGTTACATTACAGTAAAATCAGATTTCACTTCTCATTTTAAGATAGTAAGGAGAGATGACTTACAGGGCAATGGCGGAGGCTTTGTTGCTCAACAGATCATGACCGTCATTGACAAATATCTTATCTTGTTAAAATGTGTGGTCAGTACCGCCGCACCCTTCCAGATTATGCGTGATCGCGAATTCAAAAGCGAAAGTAAGTGGGAAGAGCGCGGATTCAAAAGCAATTTCATAACCCCGCATATTGATGGCGGCTCCCTGATACCCACAAATTATATACCTAAACCCAAATGGATGATTGTAAGAGAACGCAAAAGCATTGAAAAATATTTTTATCAAATTTTTTCCCCATCACCATGTCCCTTAAGGGGCTCCGTAGAATGCCTAATTTCCTTTCGGAACATAGTAAGGTTAAAATGAACAAATAATTTGCACACAAACAAACCTATAAATTCCACATAAGGCAGTTTTTATAATTTTTTTATTTTTTTTTATTTTATTTGTTTATTTAACAGGGACAATACACTAAGCATTGTTACACATAGACAACCGATGCTGTGTACATAGGGCATATAGCATAAAGCTAGTTTGCGTCCGCGTCCCTGGTTAGGCTTTTACATAAAATCAAAACATCCAAAAAACAAAACAAAAAAACAAACAAACGATCATCACAAGAAACAAAACAAATACAAATACACACATGTGTGCACATAATAACTTTATAACTTTATAATAACTTTTTAATGACAGAATTATGTTTCTATTAGTTTTTTGAAACAAACATTTAAACAGTGTTCGAGCAACTAAAAACAGCATAGACCAAAAGATTGATTGTGGTGATTTTAAGAATCGATATCGCTTCATCAAAATGAGACTCCATTAAAATTGAGAAATCAATATTGTCAGTCAACCCAGCCTTAACTATCTGAAACTATTTTTAATAACTTTTTGAGTTTATCGGTCCTTTGGTGTGACATAAGTTTTTAAAAAGTACAAATGTTCCATCTGGTATTTCAATTAATATGAGATCATTAAAATTGCAAGAAACGTCAATTAAAGTCATTTTGAGTGGAGTTTAACATGTCAGACTACAGGACACACTGTAGGAGATTTCAAGCTAAACTCTCCCCTCAACTGCAAGCTTCCTGTTGGGTTCCTGATTAGTAATGTTTTCAAGAATCCCCAAGAGGCTGCTTATTTAGACATGGATTTTATGAATCGCTCCATAGGACTTAATAATTAGTGACAAAATAAATAAATATTTAGTGTAATGTGTAAATTCATATTAGTCATTTTTGAGCTTTGTGTTTCTGTTGTATTTCTTATACATAATTTTTATTTGTATAGACTTGTAGACTTTACTTGTATAGATGTTTCTGTCTTTCACAGTTCTTGAAATTGATTAAAATAAATAAATAAAATAATTTGTATAGATAATTTTGTCTATGGATCAAATTTGGTCTTTGCTGTCCAGGCAATTTCTAAAAAAATATAAGGGAAAAAATTTGTTTTTTTTTAACTGAACTGTCTGGAACTGATTCCAATTCCACTTTACTATTCCATTGACAGTAAGTCAGTATTTACATGGTTTTAAATGGAGTTTTTATGACTTAAGTAGTTTCCCCATGCTATCATTCATTCACAAATTGGAATACGCTGGTTGCATATTGTGTGTCAGTACAGAGTTGAGCTACACTACATTTCAAAAGTTTGGTGTCAGTAAGATATATATATATAAAAAATAAAAAATAAATTATTCTTATTATCAACTTGACAACAGTTGTGCTGCTCGATAGTTTGCTGGAAACCAACCGTGAATGATTTTTTTTATGGAAATAGAAAGTTCAAAAAAATCTTTTAACATTATGCATGTATTTACTGTCACTTCTAATCAAATTAATGCATCCTTGCTGAATAAAAGCTATTCATTTCTTAAAAAAATAAATAAAAATTCCAACCCCATACTTCTGAACGGTGTACTTTCTTCCTCCGATTTGAATGTAAGAACCATTGACAGAACCACAGGTCTTGATAATCTTTTTTTTAAATGGAACTGGTTATCAATTATCGACTTCCAAATCCAAAATTACGTGTCAGATGCTATTTTTAAATTGTCCACATTTATAAAAAAGAAATAAACAATTCTATACCCTATTATTTCAAAATGTCCATCTTTTTTTGGTACACCCGCTGTTAGTTTCTTGCTTTCTTTGTGTCTGAGTTTGAGTGCGTCTCTTTTACGTGTCTGTCTGCCACTGGCTCCCTCTCTTTCTGCAAATGTCTCTATCTCCTCCTGTGTGTCATGTCTGAGCGTGTCTGCTTCTTCAGGTCCCTCTTCAGGACCGGCTGCATTAGAGGAAGTTAAATATAGCGAGTTCGTCAGGCAAACCCCGCTCGCACGATCTCAGAATCTCTGTCTCCTGGGCGGCGCGTTCGCTCTAATTATCCAGCTCGTATTCGTCCGTCTTCTCTTTGTATGAGAGAGTGAGAGGCACCGTTACCTCCCACGGCTCGACTCGGCTCAGCTCATCACAAATTTAGACTCTCCACCATCAAAGACTCGCAGAAGCGGGCACGTTTGCCCCTTTAGCACAAATGCCAAGCAATCCGTTCCACCTTTAACTGCTCCCCATAGAGATTTGTTGGCTGCTCTGACATTTGGAGGACATCATAGATTTTGTGGGTCTGTCTGAATATGTGCAAGTGCCTGTGTTTATAAGCTCATTGCCTGCATCAGTAGTTGCATTCGGATGGGTTGTGACTCATCTCCTTTGCATGTGTTCACATATGAATAAAACATTTGCTGTCTTATTCAGGAGCATGTTGTTCTCTCTTACACACACAAACAGATTTCTTCTTCCATTTCACCAAGTATGCTTATGGCCCATATCTGTGGCCATCTGTGTTTCTCTTGATGCTTGGATATGCTTGTTAAGATGGTTGAGGAAGATCTGTATGTGTGTGAATGTTAGCATGCATGTTTGAAACTACTTGCTTTCTAAAAAAGTTATACTCACTAATATGCAGTATGCAACCAGAGCACGCTGTGTGGAGTTATTCGATTCAACTGCCAAATGTTGTTTTGATCTTTTTTAGCAATTTGATCCTTTTTAACAAGTTGGTGCACTACTACTGTTTAGCATTTTATAATGCATATTTTGTTGGATACTATTTTTTTTTTTTACTATACTATAATTATTTTTAAAGTTGGCATGATGACAATTCACCCTATTTTCTATTCATTTGTGCATATAGTTCTATTTTTTGTACTTTTTTGAGCTAATTAATTCATTCTTAATCTAAATGTCATAACTCCAGTGAAATGACAGACTTCTGGTGACGTATGCAGGACTCCAATCATCTAGTCTGCTTAAACCCCATCTCTTTCTTACATTCTACTGCATTTTCACGATGGGATCTGCCTCCATTCAACCAACAACCGATGGATAGAACCTTCCCTAAATTTTGTTTTTTTTATAATCGCTTTCACTTGGATGTCCGTCACAATACAGAAGTTCTGCCGCTTCTTCCATTTCATTGGGACTTTATCATTTGAATAAGACCGCCACACCCCTTCTCCAAAACCCCACCCTCCTAAGATGCGAGCCAGTCAAACATGAATGTGCAAAATGACCAAGCGGCACTTTGCTAGCGCACTAGCTGCACTCTGACTTTTTTCCCTTCTCCAGCCTAGAGCTGTCACGGAGACTCGTGTGATTTCTCACGACACCTGTTTCAGTGATATCTCAGGTTGTAGGGCCCATATGTGTTGCATTCTCAAAATAAATTCTCTTACATTTTCGCCTTTATGCGGGATGGTAGTATTCAGTTTGAACATCTTAATGTTTTTTGTGTGTAGGTTGCTCACTCTTTTTCCCAGGTTCCGTAAATGTATGGACTTTTTTTTAATGTATTGCATTTCCCTCCTGTACTATCTTGCTTTGCTGTCTGTTTTAAGAGGATTTTGAAGTGTGTCACTTGCCTCATTCTTCTCTTGTCTATCAAACTGCTTGTTCTTGCTCTTGTAGGAGTGGCAGCAAATGAATCGGGGAATAAAACAAAACACAAAATTCCTGTGTGCATGGTGCTGCTTTAATTTACATGATCAAATGCGCTTGTAAATTTTGTGTGGGAGTTGACTAGAGGCTTGCTAACCTCATTTGAATTCAGCTCAGGCTTTGACTCCTAGCCCCTCCTTTGTTGTGTTTTCTTTATTTGAATTCTAGGAGCAGGTCTCTTTGAGAAGGGCATTTAGACAGGGTTGTCTCAGTCATTCGGGTCCGTGATAGCAGGTCAACCATTGTGCTTGCTTACTGAATAGCAGTCTGTGGTTTGTTTGTGTATCTTACCTTATTTCGTGAGTACTTTTACCTGGCTGTGGAATGACCAATCATTAGGAAGATCATTTAAAAAAAAAGATAAATCCTGGTTTTCCCTGGTTTGCATCCCTCTCTTTTTCTGGCCAAGTAAATGGTATCATCTTTGCTACATTTTCCAGTTTGGCTGTGTTGGCATGTTTGGGCTGGTTAGTAGGGTGTCTAAAGACTCTGGAGTTTTATTACCTAACTATTAGACAATACAATATCCAGTGCCAGGAACAACAAAGCTATACTGACTGACAGAATCTAGAAGAAGCCTCTAATGCTCAAGAAAAAGGATCAATGTTTAAAACAGTTGTGCTGCTTAATCATTTTGTTGAAACTGAGATTTCTAGGATTCTTTGACAAATTGAATATCTTTGGTAATGTTATAAATGTCTTTTATTCTCACTTTTGATCAATGTAATGCATCCTTGCTGAATAAAATCCTTAATTTCTTTAAAAAATGCCCCCAAACTTTGTTTGATAGTGATTCACTCACATGACTTGAGAGACAAATTAATTAACATGATTGTTTTAGTTAAATTCTTGGATGTGTCCATCATAGTTTGTCTTCTAACCAAGTATAACTTTTAACTTTAATCCACCTAAAGTGAGCAGAGCATGATTTTTATGCACTTTTTGAAGATTCTGTTCTAGTGTTGGTCTTTCCATCCTGGATTTTTTAAGCAGTATCCCAAAATTTGATGTGTGTTCCAATGTGGATGGAAACATAGCTATTGACATACATAATGTTAACTATTCTGCCATAGTGGCAAGCAGCTCAGCATTGCGTATTTACACTCTTTGCGTGATTTGTTTCTGGTCTTAAGGGATCTGATCTGATCTGATCGAATTGGTCTTATGAGGCAGAGCAGGGGAAGAGGATGAAAATGTCAGATCAGGAGAGGTGAGCAGAGAGGTCCACGTGCTGTAACTGTATACACCCCAGAGACCCGGATCTGCACTGCTGAACCACCAAAAGAGCTGCCAACACTGATGCAGCACTTTTAGGGGAAAAAAATACAGGTTGAGGGAGAGAATGCGATTGGCCGTACAGTGAAAATCAAAGCATCTTAAATTCTGACCTCAAGAAACTTGGAGACTCTGAATAGTTCAGAGGTCAGCTTCTTCAAATAAGCCAAATATCGGCAGCTTGTGGGTCTGGTTTAAGGAAATGGCGACTTGTCATTATTGGTGGCAGTGACCGTGGAAAAGTGTCCAATCTGAAATCTCCCGCGGGCAGGGTTATTCTACTCTTTCCTGTATGATGAAGGAGAGGAGAGGAGAGCAGGATGAGGAGGAGCCTTTGAGAAAGGCCTGCAGCAAGATGCCTGTCATGGAGAGATATATGATGTTCTCACAAGTGGGATGGAATGTGGGAAGGTTGGAGGTGGAAGAAAGGACGAGAAAACGGGCTGATGCAATGCACCTTGGAGAAAACGCAGTGGATCTCTGGGGGACTAGTATAGCTCATAGCTGGCACGGCCCTTATTGTCTAGTACTCCCTGTTCTGCAAATAGAACTAGAACACTAATAAGAGTAGAGTGACCAAGATCCTACTTTCCTGCCTGCATCTAAATGACTCATATTATTGTGGAACTTGCTAACTGTGGTACTGCATCTATTACAATTGCTCACACTTGGGATTTTAAAGACCCCATGTGTTGAAAATCAAGTTTTTAATGTTTCTATGTCTATGTGGCATTTTTAATATGCTTTAAGACAAACCATGTGCAAATTCATAAGTCAACACCATTGCTGACTGAGTATTTTCTCCTTAAAACTGCAGTGGAAAAAAGAGTCTCAAAAACGCTGGTGTTTCTTGCATCACAAAACTACCTTGTAGCCAATCACGTCAACAAGCCGGCGGGCTTTAGCATATCAATATCTGCGAAGTAGGGGAGTCTCGTGAAGCCAGGTTATCCTGATATATTTTTCTGTTATGAAAAATTGGGTACATTTAGCAATAAAACAGGTAAATTGTTTAAAAAATATATGATGATTGATGATATCCCAATGTTATGATAAACAAAATGCCTTTCTCCACTGACGTTCCAAGTTGTTTCTGAGGATGCTGATTTTCAGAAGACAGCTGTGTGACTCTAAGATGGCGAACAGGAACATGGTTTGTGTAACATTAGCAACACAGCTGTTTGATAGCATAGTCAAGCCAAAGGCTAATCATATTAATTACCTTTATGTGTCCGAAGTTGTAGAGAGCGATACATAAAACACATTACCATACTGATAAATCGACATTGTAGACGAGTCTGTATGTGTGAGTGAGAGGTGGGGCTTATTTGCATATTCATGGTTCCGTGTATACTAAAAGCAAGGGTGTAGAGTTACATTCAAGCAATTTTAAGGCATGAATATAATATATATATATATATATATATATATATATATATATATATTTTTTTTTTTCACAGGAATGAAATGTCATTTTGGTGATCAAATGAGTTTTAAGAGATACAATTATTGACTACAGTGGGACAATCTGACTTATGATTTTCACCTGGTGGATGATGAAGTTTGTAGACTGGTAGTTAGGGTTAGAATAAGTTGACATGTAGTTGCTAAGTTACTTATAGTCAGTAGAATGTCTGTTGGAGGATCATCACAATAAAGAGTTATCAAATATTAAGCAGACAGTACTAGTACTTTCTTGAGTTAGTTGACATGTAAGTGCAGTGCAACATTACTTAGTCAACAGAATGTTCACAAGGGACCATCAAGATAAAGTGTTACCATTAAAATAATATAAGAAAAACTAGTTTGCAAGTTAAACACCTTAGGAACCACTCAGAACACCCTAGCAACCACATAGATATTTAACAACTCTTGGAATACCTTAGAAATCACAAAGCAATGCACAGCAAACGCCTAAAGCCCAAAGTATGCTTGGGATTTTGCATGTACGCTATAGTATGCATAGTATGCACAAAGATTTTTCTAACTGTGCATCATGCTCAGTTCGCACATGCACCTTGAATATTTTGTTCTAATTACTCTGTCCACAAAGTGGCAACTTTACCCCGGCTCGTTGTTTCACAGTCGAAAAAGTAATCGGAGGAGACGGAACAAACACTACTTGAGAGAACAGAAGCCTATTGATGAGCAATTGTGATGCACGCAACCTAGTTTAAACGAGTACTAAGACAATTTTGTCACTCATAACTTCTGGAGAGAAATGTCACGGACACTGGACTAGGATAAAACTGTGTGTGCATGACATGTTTTGAGTACCTGTGCGCGCGCATGCCTTGAACTCGAGTATACTTTGAAAGGTTGTGTGTTTGGCTGTATGCATACGTTCACGTGAAAACTGAAGTATACTTGGGGTTTAGGACAACCACACAAATTTACTCCAGAAAATGTACAAATATAGTGACCTTGTTAAATCAAGCCATCTAAGTCCATGTAAATTATCAACTATCACCAAGTAAATAAAGCATTAACTGTCACTTCAAGCGTTTTTAATAGCACACATGCCACGGTGTCTATTCAATTTGTGCATTCTCATCTGGATTGCAATTGTATCATGATTTCTTATCCGGGATACGTCACAAAATGCTCCCTCTCCATATGTGGTTTTGTTAGATTCCACGCCGCGGTTGCAACATGAACTAGCGATTTGAATCAGACTCTCTCCATCAGTGAATCATTTAGAGTCATTTCTGAGTTGACAACGGAACTGTGAATCAGCAAATATGATGCTTCAAACAAAATGCGAATGTTTGAGTGTATTGCACACTGAAATATGGCGAAAGATCCCCGTATGCATGGTATAAACTCAGCAGGTTCTTCTTAAAGATACGGGCTTTTTTTTCTTTTTTTTACCGCAGGCCTTCAGATCTTAACAGATTGTGGTTTATCACAGTCCTCATTGAGAGGCTTTTCATTATTAGTTGCTAATTATAATAAATTCCACTCTGCCAGCTGACTTCACCGTCTTCCTGCTGCCCCCCAAAACGACTTCATCTTCATCACATTCCTAATGTTTCAAAGAGCTGTTAAACACTGGCTTGAAGGCTCCTCTGCTGCTGAAATGGAGTGGTTCCCATCGTGCTCCATTTGAGCAGGAACAGGGTGTTTTGTTGTGGGGGCAGCAAGACGTTTTGGAACATTGTTTTTCTGGTTTACTGAGTTGATTTCCAGTGGCTTTGAGATTTTTTTTGAGAGAGAGAGAGAGAGAGAGCTTTGTTTCAGGAAATCTCATGTACAGTTTCGCAGAGACAGACTGGGCAGTAAGAGACGAGGCCTGCGGCTGCGATTGAGTCACAAAACGTGGCCGCATGGATCCACAAACACACATGACTCCGCTTCTCACCGTGCCTATTGGTGCGCATGGGTGAATCTCATGAAAACATGGTCCGTTCATATTTCACTTCAAAATCTAGAGGGAAAAAAGTTTTAATGGTTCTCAAAGGTTTAAATTTCCATATATAAATATCTTTCATATATTTCATTTATATATCCGATATTATAAATATTCCATAAAGCAAAATAATATTTTTATTTATTTATTTTTGGTGTCCGTTGGTTATTATATTATATTATATTATATTAGTGCTGCACGATTAATCGTATCGTATCGCGATGTCAAACCTATGCGATTATATAACGCAAAATGCCGCGATTTTATATGAAATAAACAAATTAGGGCTATTAACGCAGCATCTCTTCTTTTTTGTCATCCTTTGACTAGTGTTACATGATCCCGCTCTTCGTGCACATGCCTTAAGTTAAAACCATTTTGCACGACAAGAAGTCAAAAGAGAGCGCGCTGCCTGTGAATGTCCTGAATGTGACTCACAGAAAAACGCGCGCCAGTCACTGATATAGAATGACATTATATAGATCAGTGGCGCCAGTGCGCAAGCACAGACCGGGTGCCAGAATACAGTTCTCTTTCGAGCTTAAACGAACAATAACACACACAATTATGCCAAAATGTCGTTTTGTCGATTATCTTCATAACATAAGAGCAGTCTTATGATGGACGAAAAGAGTTGTGCTTGTGAGAGAATGAGGCGCGTGTGAGATACGCGTCTCGGCAACGGCTGCTCTTAAAGGGCCAGCAGCGAATAAAGCGTTCCGTCAGTAAAGTTAATCAAAGAACAAAGGGAACAGAAAATTACTCACTGCTCTTGACTAAAGAAGTTTTGTAGCTTTAATAAGGATTAGTCTATATATAATTTATAATTCATGCAGCGCAGACTGTTTGATAACTTTATTCAATTTCTGTATATAAATCTGTATATAAATCCTCAATCCTACCTGTTAAGACAGGAAGGGCACAGGTAATTATGGCATTTATTATGGGTTTATGTGAGGATTGTTTGAAGTTCACTTAATTTAAAAGCTGTTTTTTTTTAAGCCTAATAAATATTTTAAAAGTTGATAGCTTTCAATTGTATTGATGGAATCACTGTAATGTTGGATGGCTATAATTAACGTTTAAAATGTGGGGGGTGTCGTCATTTTTATCCAGACATCAATGGTTTATTTATCATTATAGGTGTTATCAATCATTTAGTTGTTGTTGCTAGTTTGAGTTGAGAAATACACATTAATACACATAATGATCACTAATCTGTGTGCATTTTACTTTAGAACCAAGCAAGTTGACTCATGAAACCATTTGTTTATTATATCGCAATCGCATATCGCAATCGCAATATTGACCTCATTAATCGCAATATGACATTTTCCTCAAATCGTGCAGCCCTATATTATATTATATTATATTATATTAATCAACTTGCTGGTATTAGCCAGACTTTTCATAACAGCCCATGTAAGCTTCATGTTGTGAAAGTAGCTGTATCAACCCCCTTTCTTTATGCATGCGTGCATGCCCGAAAAGGTCTCTGACTCTCACATGGGTTTTATGTACTTCTACACCACCCACGTCCACTTAAATCCATCTTTTCCTCAACCCTGCTGAAGAGACAAATACCCATGTCCAAATTACGTACATCATAATTGTTCCTTCTGCAAGTTGAAGATGGCCGCCCTCCATTCCCGCCAGTACCTCAGGGAAAACTGTGTGTGTGTGGCACAGAGGGATCTGCTTTTTTCCCACTGCTTGTTGTATGTTCAGCAATAGGGGGTGGATCAAGGGACTCAATGATCCATTTAACCTCGACCTTGGAGGTTGTGAGGATGGCAGAGCTGCAGACGAAGGAGAAGAGATTAATTCCGTTATTTCTTTCATTGCATTAATTTATCTTCCTTGACCTTCCTCCATTATTTCTCTGCTGTATCAGTATTTCTTGTTTAGTCTGGCCATTCACTTAAAAAAAAAAAATTCTGATGGCACCATGGTACGGTGTTTGTATCATATGGTAATTCCATGGTAGTGAATGATTTCTGTGGTGGGTGAAATACTTTCCCTATTAATTATTCATCCAGATAAGCCAGCTTGAAAGTATAAAGAAAACATGTAGTCCTATTTTTGCCCTATTTATAGTAGTATTCTTGCAGGTCCCTTTGAAAGAATGTACAGTGTTGGTATCAAATGGTAATTATTTATGTGATACTTTAATGTATAACATGGTACAACCTGATTTCCAAATCCATTTGAAATAGTATTTACATGATGGTACTCTAGTGCATAAAAAAAAAAAAAAAAAAACATTTTCCATGTCTAAAACCCCCCCAAAACAAAATATATATTACCAAGTTACAAGTCCAGTAATACTCATTGTATCAAAAAAACAAACAAACATGTCATTACTACTAGTGATGCACCGAAATGATTTATTTTACAGAAACACCGGATATAGTTTAATAATCAACACTCAAATAAGCTTGTTGTTTATAAGTGTTTATAAGCTGTTTTATTGACGTTTTTCCATGGTTGAACGTGATTGCGTGATTACATGAGACATGATTTCAGTGAGTTGTACAGTTTCTTTCAACATACGTTCTGATGTTTATTCATGTTTATTTGTGCTGTAACTAATAGTAAAGTGGAAGAGATGATCAGTTAACGTGCAGCCACTTTGCTGGAACTGAGCGAACTGTCATGCCACATTAAAGAGCGGCAAAAGAACAATTATTAAATAATAACATTTATGAATTATGTTATAAAATTGACAGAATTAAAAAAAAAATACTTTGTTTAATATAAAAAGTAACAAAGCACAATGCTCATTTTGATTTATTGGATGGTAGTAGGTACACTACAAATAACGTTTAGCGAAGTTTTGTTCATGCTTTAGAAAACAGCATAGACTAAAAGATTGATTCTTGGGATTTTAAAATTCAAAATCAGTTTGTTAAAATGAATAAATCGACAGTGTCAACCCAGCCCTAGCTTCCACACAGCTGACATGATTACCTGTTGTAGCTGCCTTCTTCACAGGCTATTGGAATTATGGTAAATATGAGTATACTAGTTAGAAATTGGATATTAATGCCCTCTCAAGTCATATTTACTACTGGGAAACAGTATCCGAGATAATTAGATAATATCTGAGATCATTATCTGAGACAATTTTGATACCTGAGGTTCTGAGTTGGGCAGGTCATAAACTTTAAACATGGCTGAGAGGAGAACGATTGCTGCGGTGACTGGTTTTTAAAAAATAAGAATAACCATTTGAAGCATGTTTTATACACAGCAAAAATAGCATGCATTGACTGAAATTTCAGAATTGTTAGCAAGCTGACCATCTAGATAGCATTGTATATGCTTATATGGCTGTCAACGAATTGGGACACTAGGCTACATTTTATTCAAAATTAAATGTCTTCAATTTGGATTTAATAAGATTTCCCCAAGATATAGGCAAGAATAAGCCTGGTGTCCTCCATGATTCATTTTATTTCCTATAACAAATCATTTGAACGCGACAAGCTCATAATCACGAGTTCAATGGAAAGTTTTTGATAGCACGTGAAGACTGCATTATCCACGTTGTTTGAGTGAAATAGACGTTGACAGTGTCAAAACGCACAATAAGAGAAGAGAGATTTTAAATGTTTTGCTCAATGATTTTTGGCCTCTACTAAAACCATATTTTTTGTTGACGAAATTTGCATCTATAATTACTACGGTACCATCAGTATTATCACAGTACCATGTTTGGAAGCCCATTGGATTAAATAAAAAAGCCATTGTATATGACATTGCCATGGTACCATGTTTTGAAAATGTTTGTATTACCATGGTGCTTTTTGGCACTGTTTAGCTCCAGTCCTGTTCTCTTTCTCTCGCTGTGTAAGGTGTTTTTGTGTGATATGGGAAAAGCTAGTGTTCTCTGATAAAACTGCTTCTATTTCACACAGACACACACACACTTACTCTCAGCTGGCATTGTCTTGCCCTTCTGTGGCTTTCAGAAATAGCAAAGATGTGAGATTTTAAGAGGTTTTTCTCCTTGCTGTTCTCTCTGTTGGTCTGTCCCGAAACAGATGGAGTGTCTGTATAGCCGTTCTGCTCAACTGCAGCCCTCAGCCGCCCTACAGAAACACAAACTTTATTTGAACACATCTCAAGCTTCCACCCAGAGTTTATGACAGGCTATCTATCTTTGTTCTACTTCCGTGGTCTTTATTTCTTTTTCTTTTTCACTGTCCTCTGTGTGCTTAACAATTAGAGGTGCACTAAGGGTTAGTTTGGAATAGCATACTACTGTTCTACTCATACTATTTCTGCAGTGTCTGTACTGTACACACAGTATGAAATATTTTTCCCTGACATATATTACCATTTGCCAAAATGTGTGGTATACAGTGGAGCTCACTGCATGAAATACTATATCCCATAATTGGCCATCTCCTCCTTGAAATATTATATGATCGCACAACCAGAGAACTGAAAACATATGTACACTACACAAAAATTGAATTAAAAATGCAAAACAACTATATTTCTAAACTGGATGTCATTCATTAAATAAAACATGAAACATGAGTTAATTTGGCAACATGAAGCATACTGCTGTTTGAAACATTTATTAAAAAAATACTATAAAGTAGGTCGACATTAGGGTTGGGCGATGTCTACCAAAATGGCATATCAGATACACATAGTGTAAGTATCTATAAAGTTTACTCTATTCTTCTCCCAGTTAACCGGCCACTTACTTTCGTGTATTTTGGGAGAAACTGATAAATTCGCTATGGATGTAGAATCAAACAAAAGCGATTGTGGTTAATAATGCCAATGTACAAATATAGCTGCGAGCAGCGATTACGGGCCCAAGCCGGTGGCACCGCAACCCCGGTGCCTTTAGTTACCTAAAGGCACCGGGGTGGCGGTACCACCGGCTTTGGCCCTTCATCGCTGCTCGCAGCTATATTTATATATATATATATATATATATATATATATATATATATATAAAGCCGGTGGCACCGCCACCCTGGTGCCTTTAGGGTTATTGTGCACGACGTGCAAAAACGTAACCCTGCTTTGACTGTCGAAAAGAAGTGTGCTGTAGAGCTTGTATCAGTGTGGGCTCTGCAAAAGTGTGCATTGAGGGCACATATCAACCACAAAGTATGCGAGAGCAACCTTCTGAAAGGTCAGGTCTACATCCAGGTCTACATCTGCCGTGTGTTTACATCATAGTAGTGAAGTTTGAAGCAATCAGGTGATTTCAAAGCTTTTTGAAAGTGACAGACTTCCTGCTGCCAGTTGGTGGCGCTATAACCGGGGTGGCGGTGCCGCCGGCTTTGGCCCTTTCATCGCTGCTCGCAGCTATATTTATATATATACACACACAAACACACACACACACACACACACACACATATATATATATATATATATATATATACATAAATATATATATATTGTTTTTTTAAGAGACAAGACAGAATATTACTTGCCTGATCTGATTAGAAAAATAGTGTTTGTGTGTGTGTGTGTGTGTGTGTGTGTGTGTGTGTGTGTGTGTGTGTGTGTGTGTGTGTGTGTGTGTGTGTGTGTGTGTGTGTGTGTGTGTGTGTGTGTGTGTGTGTGTGTGTGTGTGTGTGTGTGTGTGTGTGTGTGTGTGTGGCGTAATTGAACAATGTAGACATAAAAACATACTCCGTCCTTTTGTTCATACAGGACATTATTCAAACTGCAAAGTGTTTACTTATATTTGTGTACACTTGCAATAAAACACAACATTGTGCTTTTGTCAAGCTATAAACTCTTGTCAAACTGTAAACTACAACTGTCACCCAACCAAAATCTCTTACACACACACACACACACACAGTTTAAAAGCAAAAAATATCAAACAATCCTATTTAAAAACAGTCTGTGGGAGCCATCTTTTGGACATTCATCATATCGCATTGGTTTTCATTTCTTGTCATCAAACAGAGCCCTAATCTGTTTATTTTTTCAGTTACACATTCTACATTGATTAAAAAAGAAAAATCAAATGTGTTTTTATTTTATACAGAAATAAATAATCTATCATTCAGATGAGAATAAAGTTAGTGTTAGTTCAAATTTTAAGGAAAACAAATATATGATCTGAAATATAGCACATTCATTTAAAATTCATTCAGGTTCAATTACCAAACATACAATCTTAATGTAATTTAAAGCAAACAATACATTTAAAATATATGGGTTGTATGACTATTTTTTAATATAAAAAGATATATATCCAAAAAGACAAGGCCTAAAGTTTAACAAGGGTTAAACTCTTATCACTGTAACAGACACAATCACACACACAATCACACACACACACACACAAGTCAAATCACTTACATTTTACATGCAATATTGACTTTTTTTCTGTTTCAGCAGCGAAAATAGTTAAACAAAGATCACAGCAGAACCATCGCGCATCTCACAGCAACGCGTTCTCATTACTGAATGATTCAGCATTTTGAACGAATCGGTTGACTCAAAGATTCAATGACCAATCAATCCATAAACATCTATCTCATTCATGAATGACTCAGTCGTTCAAACGAATGAATCAATGACTCGCTCATTAAGACGGTCGCCTGGCGACACCTAATGACGGTTTAGTGTTATGTTTAAAAGTATCATTCTTTCCAACGATTGTTAATTAACTCATATTTGAAACATAAGCTATATTTATATATATACATACATATACACACACATACACAAAAATAAAATAAAAACACATTTGAAACGTGTTTGCTTACTAAATTGTGAGCTGAACGAAAGTTGCAGCAAATATCAGCAACAGGAGTCAAATTTCATTAATCACGAGAGTGAAGAGCTGACTGAAAAGATGATGACGGAATAGGCTATTTTATGTAAAAACGCCTATTTAAGCGAATCTGTCATTGTACTCTTTTATTGTTGTGTTTTCCGTGAAAAATAATAGACTATTGAACTCACAATTCAAGCAATCGGCCCCCGAAATTGCACTAATTTTAGTGACACTAAAAAGTATGCGGCTGCACTGGCATTCATAATGGTGCGCGTCCATGGCGACGAGCGAGCAGAACAGAGCGAACGTTTAGTTAATTTCTACTTCCATAGGAATTCATTCGAGCGCCACCATTTCAATGACTAGACTAGGGGTGCCCAGCAGATATTACAATTGGCAGATTTAAATATACCATGGCCCCCCACCGTCAATTTGGTGTGTGTATAATAAAATCATTTAGTCACTACAATTAAAACTTGAACGTATTTGCTTACTAAATTGTGAGCAGAACGAAAGTTGCAGCAAAGATCAGCAACAGGAGTCAAAATTCATTAATCACGAGAGTGAAGAGCTGACTGGAAAAATTATGACGGAATATTTTGTGTAAAAGCGCCTATATAAGCGAATCTGTCATTTACTCTTTTGTTGTTGTCTTTTCCCTGAAAACCGGAAGCAATCGGTCCCCGATATGGCGCTAATTTTAGTGACACTAAAAAGTATGCGGCTGCACTGGAATTCATAACGGTGCGCGTCCATGGCGACGAGCGAGCAAAACAGAGCGAATGTTTTTTCATTTCTACTTCCATAGAAATTCATTCGAGCGCACTGTGAGCGCCACCACTATAAATGTCCGTGCGGACGTCCTTACTTTACTTTCACTTTTAACTTAGCGATTTAACACGTTTTACACGTCAAATAACCGGTGAGAAAATATTCTCGGAGTCACATAGGCTACCTAATATATTTAAATACAATAGGCCTACCTGATTTTGAACACAAGAGGGCAGTATAGCCCTATGTATTATTTGATATATTTATTTTTTTAACTGAATAGTGCATCCTGGCTGTTTTTAAACTTGTACATTACTCTTAAATTGAAAACAAGAATAAAATGGGTTTAGTTGTGATATTTGTATAATTTTATCTAGAAATAAATGGTGTATAATTAAATTTTTAGAAGATATGAGGCTTTTAGTGTTTATTTTTTTTTTACATGATTTTAATCCCTCGCCATAGCAAAACAATTAGAGATATTCAATAGATATTCACAATTATGCTTCTTTAATGTATTTTCATCATGTTGAAAAAGTTTGGTGGGAATAAAATAAACCACTTAAGAGGAGTGGGTAAAAATGTAGAGCCTGGTTTTGCAAAACATCCACATTAAGACAAAAATAGCCCACTTCCTGTTGGGCTGGCTTAAAGTTGTTTGGCCCGATGAGATCTATATACCGAGTTTCATAATATTACATGCAAGTGTGTTTGATTTATGGACCAAATTTTCTGACGAAGTTTATGGACCAAGTTAATTTAATTAATAAACTAATTATATAAAACTATTTTCAATGCACTACAATTCAACTGGTTATATGCCTTTACTTATTAATACAACTTATTTAAAAAATACAAGGCGTAAGACATTTATTTTCTTTTTTAATGCAGGCCAAACAACACAGCAGTCAAATGGTTAATCTAGCCCCCCTCCCCCTCCCCACACTCACAGACACACACACACACAGAGACGTAGGCTCAGAGAGAGAGAGAGACATAAAATGACAATTTTCAAACCAAAATATCTGACTTCCTGTTGGTTGGAGCTATTGAGTGTAAATTAGAAACTTGTCTGGCTGGAGGAGAACAATACACATACCGATTTTTATTACTGTAGATAAAATTAATCCCCCCACTTTTGACAAAAGGTGGCGCTACTGAGCCCTCAACACGCCCGTTTCTGAAACTTTGCACATGTCTACTGGCTAATAAATGAGATGTGTCTGTCGAGTTTCATGCAATTTTAAGCAATTTCAGGCATGCTAAGAGTCTCAAAAGCATAAAAAAAGAATATTAAAGTTTGATGCGTTGCCACGACAACAGTATCTAAGATATCAAGAATCCATTCACAGGTCTACATCTGCCGTGTGTTTACATTATAGTAGTGAAGTTTGAAGCAAATCGGGTAAAAATAAGAGGGTGATTTCAAAGCATTTAGGAAGTGACACACTTCCTTCTGCCAGTTGGTGGCGCTATAACTTTGACTCACAATAGTCACATCCATGTGATCGGGCTCTTACAACGAACACACTGGTGAAGTTTCATCAAGATCAGTTAATGTATGCAGTAGTTATGACACACTTCCTGTTTCACGTTTCTCGCCATAATTTTGTTTCCTCGCCACGGCCAAACCGTTCGAGATATCAAAAATCCCCTCGCAAACTTTCATCCTCAATGTCTTGACTTCATGCTGACCGAGTTTCGTGCCGTTTGTTTGAATTCTCTAGGAGGAGTATTTCACATTCCATTGCGTGTGTTTTACCAACAACCCTAAATAGCCGACTTCCTGTTGGGCTGGGGTAAAAAGTAAGAGTGTGAAGTATATATGAAACGAGGAGATCTACATGTGTACCGAGTTTCATATTATTACATGCAAGCGTGTTTGATTTATGGACCATGTTTTCGGACCCCGTTCCAGGGGGCGCTGTCGAGCCCCCCTGCCACGCCCGGGTACCATCTTCAGCCCGGCCCTGATGGCCGCGGGTTCTGACCAGTGTGCAAAGTTTCAGGAGTTTTTGAGCATGTTAAGGCCTCCAAAAGTGTCCAAAAGGTAGCAGAAAAATAATAAGAATAATAATAATAATAAATAATCCTAAGGAAAACAATAGGGCCTTCGCCCTTTGGGCTTGGGCCCTAAATATCCTACTCACAGACATTTTTTCACCCATTGTCGATTTATTCTGCAACCAAAAGTGTCTGAATGTAGGGATTCCAAGATAAAGTGAGCAGTATTCAGGTGGTCATGTGATCCCAATAGTAAGAGGGGACCTCCCATCTAAATAATAAAATGGCTTTTTCGCCCTTCATTTCATGTGTGCATTATTTGAAACATTTGTCAAAAGTACTTTGCTTCTTTATGTGCTTCGGTGCATTGTCATTGTAGAAAGCATTTGATTGGATAAAAGTCTGTGTGGTGCAGGATGAGTCATCAGTGAGCAGGGCTGTATATTTTTGAATGCGACATGGACCAAAAACCTCAAAACTCCAGTTTAGATTTAGTGGGCTCTAAGTAAAGGGCACAGACCTCTGAGAGCTGTCAGGAACATCGTTGCTTGTGTATGTACTGTATGTGGCTTTATCATTGTGGATGTTCTGGCAGTCCTCAAAGCAGCAAACTTGTATTGTACTGCAAGCTGATAACTAAGTACAGGACGTGGCTGTACAAGAGAATGAGAGTGAGGAGAGATTGCTTGTGTCTGGCACAGTGAAGTGAGCACAGGCCGTTTCTCAGAAATCCCAAGGTCTATGCGCAGAGATTAGGCGGGCGAGCTGTCGGCCAGACGGAGCCCACGCTGCTGCTTAATCCTGTTCGTTTAAACAGCGAGAGACAAGCAAACAATACCGAAAACAAGCACGGTAAACGACTGCTTTCACAGTGGTGTTCACTAAGCCCCAAATCTCCACTTTACGATGCACTGGATGTCTCTGCTTAGACCTCAGGCCTGCTGCGGAAAGCAAGGTTAAAAGAGACCAATCAATTTAGCATCCATGATCGCAAAACAAAGAGTTTAGTCTTTTACAACTCCGACAAGCTGGAATTACAATCATATCAAAACAAATAATTTGTCACATCACCAACAGCACATGTGCCTTGAGAGTCTTGAGAGCATGCAGACTTACTTTACAGATCACAATATACACAATAAATATGCAACTGGTACAAACTATACATATAATTCACATAATACATGCTTTTACAAAATTATGAGCTTCACAGTTCTGCTTTTAACCCTCCAGGATTTCTTGCCCCTATACTTCCATTGTAGATTTTTACAAATTCACCCACATCATTTACTCACCCTCATGTCATTCTTCACCTTTATGAGTTTCTTTCTTCTAGAGAACACAAAAGAAGATATTTTGAAGAATGTCCATAAAATAAAAAGTCCTCTGACCTGAATTACTTTTATTGTATGGAAAAACAACAACATTTCAGACTGTTCAGTGAGCCTCAGCGAGTAATGAAATATGTTTCACTTTATGTTGCACTTTTCACTTTTCCACCTAAAAATGTAAAAGTTTTTCCTTTTGTGTTTTTCATTGTCAAAACGAAAACAAACACGACTAAAATCTCTGTATTAGACTGCTAGACCAGTAGTTGGTGGTGTCACTTTGTAAAGAAACACTACGTGCCTATAGACTGATGACATGCGCATGACATCACTGTTTTCACAAATTTGCAGTTTACACAGAGACAATAATGGTATCATTTTCAAAAACGTGTACTTTGAAACCCATTTTCAAAGTTGTACTTTTTCAGGCCCCTCCAAAACGCCGTTGTCGTGTAAATGAACGGCCAAAATGCATAACATTTTATAGGTTTTAGTTAAAAACTATGTTGTGTAAAGGGAGAGACCATCTGCAGCTCAATACTGTGGTGTAATGTTAATTTGGACTGTCCATAATAAATAAACAATCAAAACCTTTTTTTTTACTATTATTTGGAGCCCTGTGTGGCTCGTCAGTAGACCCCAAACATGGAAAGGATGTGTGAGGATCGACAGGAAAAAGGAAGAACCCCTGAGAGGAAGGAGGGACTCAAAAGGTGATAATCAGAGGAAGGAACACATACGATTTTGACGCCTGTGATGAGTGACGCCGTCATGTTAAGGCTGGTTTAGTTGCGGTGGACTTGCCACTGTCACCTCCTGCGGGGAAGAAGTGCTGTTGTGTCTATTTCTGTCATCAACATCTGTCGTGGTGAAGTCAGGAATGTAATCCTCTAAAGGGACACGTGGGTGCTAAGCCTGGATTGGGAAGGCCGAGAGGTTCGACCTGTCACATGGCACAGAGACGCTCAGGAGAAGGAAGCCGAGCAACAAAACAAGAGCACTCATGCATTTAAAAGTATGAGAATCTCACACGCCACTGTGGGAGAAGATGCTTGTGTCAGAGTTTGCTGTCAGGATGGGAATGCAGATGGAAGGAGTGTGTGAAAGAAAAGGCAGCAGCCCTCAATCAAAATTCTGTTCTTACAATGGCAGTTTATTTCAGGAGGACACATGGCTTTTTTTCCCCCTACAATTATTTTAGCAAAATATCCGACCCTTACAATTTATGGGCCGTTTTTGCTTCTGTACCTTTAAAGGGGTCATATAATGCCATTTTTGTACAAGCTAGTATGATTCTTTAGGGTCTAAATTAAAAGTTTGTAATATACTTTAATTACAAATTCTCATTAGTATTGTAAGAAAACACTTATTTTACCTGGTCAAAAACAGCTCTGTTTTCAGCAAGCCGTTTCAGTGCATATGACTTTAAATGATAATGAGCTGCGCTCACCCCGCCTCTCTGTGCTGTGTGTACACCATTTGTAACTCAGTAACACAATAACCATAACGCGTTGTTCAGTATAAACGTGGGATTATGAATTATATTGAGAACATCATACATAGAAAACATGCCGTAATGTACCCTGAGTGTAAACCTTAGACGCATTCATTGTGAAGCGTGCAGCTAGCGATTTGCAAAGATTAATATAAATATTAATATAAAGTTTAATAAAACGTTACACTCACTTCAGTTGATCTAGAGGTTCAGTAGGAACACGAATAGCTGGTACCGATCCTTTTTTCAGGAGCAGCTTCTTAGCAAAACCAGCTTTATACTGATCCTCCTTTTTAAAGCAGTCTGGTGTGTGAAATGATTCGCGCAAACATGAAAGCATTGACGTTGCTCGTGGGGAATATTCCCTTCGAAAACAAACTCAGCCACTGCGTCTTCAGCGGTTCGGATTTAGGAACATTAAAATGACTGTGTTCGTTATTACACCCAAGAACAGAACACCACAATCGCTTAGACGCCATTCTGCTCATAGACAGTGCTCCAGCATATCAACAATGACCGCGCCGGTCCGCGCAGACTATGATTGACAGCTCCCTCACGAGCGAGGGGGGGTCTGTTGAAACGTTGCTGTCAATCAACACTTGTGGGAGGGTCTTCCGAGCGTGTGACGTCACAAGGTCGAACGGCTCGATTTGAGACGGGGGAAAACATATAAGGAGATTAAAACAAAAACACTGGATGGATTTTTATCATTTTATGATGGTTGTGTACAGGCACTGCCAACACACATTTCAGTACAATCAACTTGTAAAAGTGCATGTACCATTATATGACCCCTTTAAAGTCAGCATGAAACGAAAGTTGTGATTTGTTTTTCTTCTCTATTGTGATATGCATCTAAGTGAAACTATAGAACTGGACCTGATTTTGTTCATTGGCTATTGATTGAATTGTTGGATGATCATTGTCGTTTGTTATTTCCAGAGAAGAGATGTCGATGCGAAGTGGGGGAGGGGAGTTTTTTATTTATTAAAGGGCACATGAGTTTTAAAAAGTACTGGAATAATAGCTCCATCTTCTTGGCATCTCCAGTTACAAGAAACCCCTTAAAGGGACAGTTCACCCGACAATAAGACGATACGACTATGGCACATACCGCCCAACACTACTAAACATTATCACTAGCTTACTTACTACTTCAGCATTACTATGATGGCTAAGTTGTAAAAATATGTAAACAGGCAGTCGGTCATATGTTGATATGCATGTGGTTGTGTCATCAGAAAATAAAGAAAAGGGGAAGGCTTTTTATGATACATCCCCTTTAATGCAAATCACTACTGTTATCAGCATCAGAAACAATGGCACTGATTATTAAAACATCTGTAATGGTTTTTGATGGTTATGTGCAGTTGATTGTTTTGTCTCAGCATGCCTGAAAACATTATAAGAAACAGATGTCTGAAGACAACAAGGAGATTCAAATGAAACCATCAGGCATTGATTATGTGACAGACCTCAGTGCTTTCATTCGACTGAAGATCGCTTGTTATTAGCGGCAGCAGCCAGTGGTGCATTTCCTTTTAAAGTGGAGCTTTCCGTTTTATTGCTTGCCTGTAGAATTTCGGCTTCCATCTGAGAGAAGCGTTCGGCAGGCCCGCCCGAGTTGTGTTTTCACTGCAGTATATTGGATGTCGTTATGAGATGGTATTTTTAGTCCTCTCGACCGTTACTCTGAGAGAGAGGGAACATTCACAGAGGCCTGGAAATTTCACAGGAGAAACCAGTGCTGCATTTTAAGGGAGTAAAAATGTATCTGAGTGATTTTGTTCTCTCTCAACCCTTTTCCGCTTTCATGTCTTGTCTTGTCTGGTAGTGACAGCGATGGTTCTAATGAGGTCATGTTGGCACTACTCTAACTATCTGCTGTCAAATGGCTCTTAAACTCTACTGTATCATCAACACCCCCGAGTCTTGAATCAGCAAATGAATCAGTCTCGTTTGACATTATTCCATCTCTCACTCTTCCGTTGTTTTTATTCACTCTGTCCATTTATGTCCATCCTAGAGACGGGACAGGTCATGACAATCATGATTATCTTTAAATGGTAGTTTTTCTTGTTTATTTTTTCATAAACTGTGTTTGTTGCGTCTTTGAATTCATCCACTTCAACACATTTATGCTGCAGCTTTAATAAAGCTGCAGCAAATGCATAAATTATGCATTTTTTTTTAAAACCCACTCTACACCAGTCTAATGTCTCAATCTTCATCAAGCAGTGGGAAAGAGGCAGCCGTAATGCTGTAATTTGGTGACGTCTGGGACAGTCCCCCGGAGGCTGTGTTTGTGTGTGTGCTGAGACGTGTCAAGACTGCCTATGTGTGTGCAGTGTGTGTTTGCTGTAAGGTAAGAGTTTTTTTGAGACTGTGTGTCTGAAATGTATGTCAGTGAGTGCCGGAGGGGATAGAGCTTCTGCTCTGGTCTCTTTTCACTGCAGCCTCTCCTAGACACAAACAAAAACAACTACTTCTGTCATACAAATGCACTTTATTGCACAGGAGGCAGTATTTTCCCTTTTATTTCCTGTCCTTTTGTTTGTTTTCTTTTTCTTCAAATTAAAGTAACCTGAGGTATATGTAGAAGCTAAAAAGCTTTAAGTTGTATTTCTAGCCAAGCCCTTGCATTAATAATTTATTATTTAGGCTATATATTTTTTTATTTGCGCTGTAAAGTTTTAAAAATCTTTTTTTTAAGTTGAAACTACTTCTCTAGATGAATGTCCCGGTTATACATTATCACCTTAATTTATGTGGCGGAGTGTGGTCTATAAACAGTCCTTTACAGATTGTTACATCAAGTCCCTTGCGTGGCATTCTTGTGTGATTCGTGCGAAAGTTGCTGGGTTTACTAACTCTATTTGATATATTTTAATATTTAATTTCTGAAAGGAACTAAAATACGGCTGTTGTTTAACAACATGCCAAATATTCAGCTGACGAAACATCTTTAAAAAAAAATTCAGTTGACAAAAATGACGTGTTTATACAGCGCATGCCATTGTAAAGGCTGTGGGTCTATCCCTCACAGCCTCATTAACATCCACGGGAAATTCAACATGGCGCCTACCCTGACTAAGGTTTATTCTAAGTAGATTTTACCCATGGGATTCATTTGAGCAGTGTGGTTTGTGTGATGCTGCCTATGTAGACACTTTTGGGTTTTAATTTCAGATAGGATGTCGTCTAATGTCTATGTAGACAGTAGTGCAGACAGCAAGGAAATTTACAAGGTGTATAGTTACAAGTCCGATACGACTCTTTCATTTTTGGTACTTGCCCATACCGATACTGATACCTGTATTTTCACTGCATATGTTAAAAAAACAACAAATATTTTGAGTAGAGAAACCTGTTCACTGTTCATTCTATTGCTCTATCATATTTCATCTGTCATTTAATAGCACAGTGCATATTCAGAGCTGCTCCAGTCAGTGGTAAAAATCTTTAGACACCAGTGAAATATCACAATTCTCTATTCCAATTTTGATACTACAGCAAAAAGTACTAGCCTAAATAATGTAAAATTTAAAACAAAGACAAGTAAGCAGTTAGTAATAAAATAAGAACAGATAATCAAATTACAAATAGCATAAATAAATACAATAGAACAAAGAAAGACTACAAATGAAATAAACAGTATTTTTAGAGGTTTTCAGGTAGGTCTAACAGTAGCTTTCAGGTACATAATTTGAATAATCAAATGTGAAATAATACTGCAGATTCATTACTGTATAAATGAAATATAGATTAATCTTTATAAAGTTACAAAAGTAATTCAGTCAATGGCTGTGAGTGATTACTTTGTCTTTTGTAGTTTGATTAACAGTAAAAAAACCCTCATCAGCAGGTTTATTATCTGCACGGATCCAATATAGCCCGCCCTACTGTACATGCGTTTTCTTGGTTCTCTCTCTCTCTCTCTCTCTCTCTCTCTCTCTCTCTCTCTCTCTCTCTCTCTCTCTCTCTCTCTCTCTCTCTCTCTCTCTCTCTCTCTCTCTCTCTCTCTCTCTCTCTCTCTCTCTCTCTCTCTCTCTCTCTCTCTCTCTCTCTCTCTCTCTCTCACTCTCTCTCTCTCACTCTCTCTCACTCTCTCTCTCTCACTCTCTCTCTCACTCTCTCTCTCACTCTCTCTCTCTCTCGAGTCATTGGAAGAGGCAAAGACAACGCAAGAAGTGCTCAAAATACAAAGTATTTAAGTATTATGCTCAGTAACATAAGCCAGACAAGGGAAGATTAAAGAAAGTTTTTATTTATTTTTTATCATTAGGCTAAGTGCTCATGGAAGAGATGAGTTTTCACTTGTCTTTTGAGAATGAGAATGAATTTGAGAATGAAAACGTTCTGGAGAGTGATTTTTTGGCTCTCTGTGATGGTACCACGAGCCGTCGCTCATTGACCGATCGTAGACTTCTGGTAGGGGTGTTGTAGACTCGTAAGAGCGAGTGAAAGTATGAGGGAGCTGAGCCTGTGGTAGATCTGTAAGCAAGCGTCAATGCTTTGCTCTTGATGCGAGCCGCGAGTGGTAGCCAGTGCAGAGAGATGAACAGAGGAGTGACGTGGGCCCTTTTGGGCTCGTTGAAGACAAGACGAGCTGCAGCATTCTGGATCATTTACAGAGGTTTAGTTGCACATGATGGAAGTCCAGCCAGAAGAGCATTGCAGTAATCAAGCCTAGAAATAACCAGGGCCTAGTTATTTCTATTCCTAGTTAGTGTTTCTTTGTCTGGACACGCACACTGTACACATGCTGCGTGGTATCTGTTGTTGGTATCGAGTATTTTTATGAGTAGGAGTACACGAGCGCAGTATCGGGCCCGATACTGATAACAAGTGCATCCCTAGTTACAGCGCTGCTGTGCAGATATTTCTCCTCGAGTCGAGGCGGCCATATTAGCGTCCTGTTCTTCTTTCCGAGGTCTGGGCAAAGTAAACACGCTCTTTTGCACTCCTACGCTCTACTCTGACCTCTGCCGTCTCCTTTGCACCAGGCTCGTAAAAGCTGGCTTGCCAAGCATACTGGGAAGAGCGTGACCCGACTGACGGAGAGCTGCCCTTTCACCTCTGACTCTGAATGTCCCTCAACACTTGAACTGCTCTCTATAAACAGCACAGTCATTTTTCCTACCCTTGCAGGCGAGAATTGAAATGTTACAGGAAGAAAAAACGTTGAGCAGTGTGCTTCAAAGCAAAGTAATTCACTTAGAGCAAGATTCTCTTCAAGTTGTTGCTTCGCCATGACTCGTGAATGAGAGAACCAACTTTACAAGCAAACAGTTTACAATAATGCCCAGTTGCAGGAACTCACTGCATTATGAGTTACCTTCTGACAAACTTTAGAAAGCAACAGTGCATTTAATTTCTAAATTCCTTCTGGGATTTCGTTCCTTGCATGGGTTTGTTTGCCTGAACTGGGTGTGTTGTTCACAGAATGTTTGTTTTCAGGATATTTTTGTGCTGGACATTTTTGGTGTTGAATGTTGTTTTGGCTTTTGGGAAATGCAGTGTTCTCGATGCCTGCCAGATACACATCCGCACACAGTACTGATCTCTCTCTCTTTGTTTGTGGATAGCTGAGATGCCACTGAGGTGTTTCCATAGAGATGAGGACAATTTGAACAAGTCGTCACTTATGTCGGCAGAACCCTTGCTCGAACACATGGGTCTGTGCTCTGACTGTAACTCTCTCTCTGTAACTCTCTCTCTGTAACTCTGTTCCAAATCTAGTGAGCTGACTTGTTGCCTACACAGGCAGCATCCTTGCCTTCATGGAAGTTTGCTCTTTGCATGTTGTTTGTTGTATTTACTTGTTTCTATATTTTTAATATAGTGCATCTTTTTATATATTAAGTATATATTACCTTTCTTTGTTCTTTCTCTGTCTGCCTTTCAGCTTTCAATCACATATAGAGAGCATGTTGAACAATTTTTCAAGTCTTCATTCAACACATACCTATTTTCATTCTAAACTAATGAAATCTAATCTTTTAGTCATTACAGTTCAACCCAAACCGTGAATGTGGCCCTGTGATAAACCGGATCATTGTAATACACAGAGTTGTGTATGTGTGTGTGTGGGCTAATTTTTGTGAATAATGGCGAGATTAGATGTCATGTGATATAGTCCGAGGTTTTTTGCGCTGTGCACCATTTCATGCTTGTATTCCCGGACCCTTTCCTCTTGTACGTTTCCCCTTTGTGTGTGTGTGTGTGTGTGTGTGTGTGCTAATTTTTGTAAATAATGCTGAGATTAGGTGTCATGTGATATAGTCCGGGGTTTGTTGAGCTTTGTACCGTTTCATGCTTGTATTTCTGGACCTTTTCCTCTTGTACTTTTCCCCTTTGTGTGTGTGTGTGTGTGGGCACAAAAGTGTACTGTCAGACCTCTTGAGATGAAGGACTGAAGACTAATGAGCCATAGGGAGAGACACTCCAGCGCTCTCAGGAGCTTTCACACATACACTCATGAGTTCAGCTGTCCATGAGAATGTCACACGTCACGCTGAACTGGTTCACACTCCTGTTGAGATCGGCCTCTGCTTCCTGTGACATTGGCCAAGTGTTCCAGAGGACACCGCGGCATGATTTATTGAGGTTTCTCAACATTTTATGCGTGCTTGTGTGTTCTGTGCCCTAAAATGTATTTGGACACTTAAGACCTAAAAGTGTCTAAATGTTTGATATTTTGTTGTCCTGTGTAACGAAGTGCTTATGTATACTGTGGGGACACTGTGGATTTTGGGTGTTTTTGCGGTAGCTGAATATAATTCCATCTGATTTGACTCAGATTTTTACTGCAAACTTGTTTTCTTGTTAGCTGAAGTTTTGTTTTCTTGTAACACTCTTGAGTTCTGGTTATTTGTGTGTTCCACAGCTTTAGGTCAGTAATAACGTCTCACTCCAGCGGGGATTTAGAAGCACTGAGTCACTCTGCAGCAGAGGAAGTGTACGGAGAAGTGAGGGAGATCAGCAAAAAAAACAAAAAAAAACGAGAAAAAGCTGTCGCAACAGCGTCTAAGTGCGTCAATTTGCCCCAAAATTGAGAACCACTGGTTTAGGCATATAATATGAACACGCAATCATGCTTACATCTGCACCAAAACAATCGCTCCGAGATCACTCGAACGAGGTGGTATCGCCCCGATTGAGGTGAGAAAGCAATCCGATCCAACAAACGAAGCAATGTCATTATTTAAAACGGGAAATGTGTCCGATTCTGTGAGTTTTTGTGATCTTCATGGATTGACGCCGAGGAACGTAAAGAGTTATGTTAAACATAATTTAACATCAGTCTAAACAATATGGGTGTGGCCAGATATCTTAAGGCCGGTGTGAGAGAGTTTTGGTTGTTGGTAGGATGTTGGTTCATTTAGGAGTATTACCCAGTACCAAACCACATTTCAAAAGTCATGCTAAAAGCCTGACAAAAATTTGAGGTTGCGGAGTGAATGTCGCCGTCCTGTCTGCAAATATGACGTCAGTCAGTCTCGGGACAATGGGATAGTTGTGACGCTCCACACACCTTTATCTTGCTCAAATTTGTGTAGGAACAGGCGGTCGTTTGTGATTTAGTGTGTCTGTTTGCTCAGAGATGTGAAACTAGCCTGATGTAAAGGTCAGGAAGATTTGAACAGACTGCTAAACCTTGGAACAGGACATATTCAAAGTGAAAAGGCAAATGGTTGTCTTTCCTGTCTGGCTTTGTGCTGTCTGTCAGCTTCCTGATTTATAACGCGTACAGTATTCACAGTGTTCCTGTAACACGTGACCACGAGAGCAGTGGATTAAACGGTCTAAACCACGGTTAAGCATTCTTTCACAGGGTCACACGCAAAGCAATGCATTCTGGGAATCCCAGTGATGTGACAGGCTGGTGCAGTACCGGATTGGATTTTCATCAGGGGTGGGCTGTATGTCCGACATCTTATCACAGCAGGAGTATAGTACAGCAACTGTAATATCATGATATATTTTTTTGCTGAAAATCCAACAAAATATTTTTTCAAAATATAAATGACTTTGTAATATCTGTTTTTGGTTAATCCAGGCAGTTAACTAACAGCATATAATCTTTTTTTGCTTTTGTGCCTAACATCCCTTAATAGCAAGACTTGTCTGGGACACGTCCCGTTCTGTATTTTTGCATTACTCCATGTCTTATAGTCATTTTCATGTGTAAAGATCATAAAGCAGTTCTGCCCACTAGTAAACACTATAGTAACACTTAGCACTTTACAGCGAGGCTCCTTTGGTTAGCATTAGTTAACTACATTAATTAACATGAACATGTTTATTTTTTTAAATCTTAATGATTCAATTTAATAGTGAAAGTGACGCTTATGAAAAATAGGATAGGTAAAATAAGCTATATCTTCAGCTTACACCTTTTTTGGTTAATATGTCAAATTATCTGTAATAATTATGGAATTGTGTATGAAGACTGAAATAAAAATATTGATGATAGTACTACTACTACTAAAGCATTTATTAATCTTCGTTAATGTTATTTTTAACATTTACTATTACTAATACATTATTAAAATCAAAAGTTGAATTTGTTCATATTATTAATGAACAGTTGTATATTTATTAACGAACATGAATACAAATGAATAAATATCGTAACAAATATGTTGCGTATTGTTAGTTAATATTAGTAAATGCATAGCGTTAACTATATATAGGCCTATAACTTTATTATAAATTGTTTCCAAATCTCTACCTGTTGACATATTTCTGTGGTCACAAAGCCTACACAGTCATACCATCCGGCCCTTATTTTCATCTAGCCTTTTTCCATGTTTTTGTTTTTGTTCCATGTTTTCACAGAATTACTGCCCAGACCTGAGGTTGAGGTTTTTTGTTTCCACCCTAAAAATAGAGTCATGTTTTGTGCATTTTACATCTACAGTCTCTTCACAATTATCACAAACAGGTGTCTGTGGTTACAAGAGATTTCAGAAGCACAGTTGTGCTGTGTGGAGCAGACCAATACTGACTGTTTGGGCTTCTTCACGTCACCCCTGCAGTGCCCAGACGTGTTACAAGCTGGTTTAAGAGAAGCTCACAGATGGACAGACATTGTAAAAGTTGAATTAGACTGTGTGTGATTCCTGCACTGGGCGTAAAGAGTCTCTGTTTGTGTTTTTAGGAGTGCCAGCCAGTTGTGTTTCTGTCCAGGCTGAGGTTGGGCTCTGTGTTTGTGGCCTGCAGAGTGATTTTCCCATAGTTTAAAATAGAAAACCAGAGGCCACACACACAAGGGATTGGATCTGCGGGGTGTTTCCAAACATCAGGCTCTGTCATAACGGCCCTTTCCTGTGTGTGTGTGTGTGTGTGTGTGTGTGTGTGTGTGTGTACATGTTGTTCTATCCCGGTGGGCACTTAAACCTGAATGCACACAGACTCATGGGGACCTAAATTGAGGTCCCCATAAGTAAAAAAGCTTATAAATCATACAGAATGAGTTTTTGTTTGAAAATGTAAAAATGCAGAAAGTTGTGTGTGATGGGTAGGTTTAGGGGTGGGTTAGTGTAAGGGGACCGCATACAGTTTGTACAGTATAAAAACCATTACATCTATGGAGAGTCCCCACAAAGATAGCGAACCAGACTTGTGTGTGTGTGTGTGTGTGTGCGCGATACCATTAAATAACTCTTCATGTAGCTGTGTGAGGTCACTAATAATGAAATATTTAAGCAATGAAGTACCTGGATGTTCTATATTATAAATATGGCCCTGGCTAAAGTAGCCATTACAAAGCTGTTACATCAGGTTAATAAAAATATCATTCAAATGTTATTAATTCATCATTTAAAAAAATGTATCTGCAGCGCATGAATTAAAACTATTTTGGTGTAGTGAGGTTTTATTTATGTCTGTTTTTGTAGTGATACACTTTGGGTAGTTTTGTGATATATGATCTGCCCCTTTGCAGTAAAGATGTTTACGGGGGGGATGTAAATCCTGCTTTATGCAGTAACATGGCTCTGGTTTGTTTTTATGGCAGATCTTAATGGCTCTTTCTGTTTAGTATTGTAAAATAACAGTAGTATTATTATCAAATAAAATAAAAAAACAAAATAGAAATGAAATGAAATTAAAGAAATTTAAAATTTTAAATAAGGTACTTATGAAACCAATTCAATAAAATGCAAAAAGTATAATGAATTTAAATGATTATAAATTAATTAAAATAAAATGGTTAAAATCAGATTACATTATTAATCATGTATTTTAATTTATTTTTTATTCATATATTAATCTTGTATGCCAGAAATATTTAACACTATATACGATAATCACACACACGCATATATAGAGGACTGTGAAAAAAGTCTTAGGCACGTTAGTATTTTCACACACAAAAATGATTTTAAGTCAGTTATTTATATCTTTTGCTGTAGTGTGTCAGTAGGAAATATCAGTTTGCATTTCCAAACATTCCTTTTGCCATTAATTTTAATAATCCAGTGAGATTTCTGTATGCTCATTTTGCTCAAGGAGTCTGACAACAGCCGGTATGATCTGATCTCACCATTTTTTTCTGTTTCTTCATGTAATCCCAGACGGACTCGATGATGGTGAGGTCAGATCACACCGACTGCTGTCAGACTCGTACAAAAATCCCACTGGATTATTATATTTAATGGCAAAAGGAATATTTGGGAATGTAAACTGATATTTCCTACTGTCATACTACAGCAAAAGATAAATAACTGGCTTAACCATTTTTCGTGTGTTAAAATACTAATGTGCCTAAGACCTCTTCACATTATGTGTGTGTGTCCATATATATATACACGCACACCCACACCTGTATGTGTGTATATGTATATACAAAATTATTTAATAGGAATAAATACATTTAAAAGTTGTTTAAATTGAAAAACAATAACTACAATTTTGGTAATAAACAGAGTGCCTCTTATTTTGTCAGACAGAGACATACTGCACTGTCTCTCTCTTTATAGTGATATTTAACATGCGGTTGAGTTCTGCGCTACGGGGTATAGTTGGATAGGGAGTGTTTTCTCATGTCTGTGTGAATATAGCAGCAGTAACACAGAATGACCAGAGCCACAGGAAGCTCGTCTGCTACATTTCCATACAGGGCCGGCAGGATTTATTGTGAAAGTGTGTGCCTGAACTATTAGCAAATATAAAGGGGGAAAAGAGAAGAAATGAAACTAGGAGAGAGTGTGCTTGTGGTGAATGAGGTCAGGTTTGCTGGAATTAGAGACTCATTTTCACACAAGGTCTCTGTTGTTCGTGTTTGTTCACTAGTGACGCCAATATCGAAATCTCTCTCATTAGCGTCCCCATGTTCGTTCCAGGATTCCGGCCCATTGCTTGCTTCCTCCTCCAGTTCTAAACTCAGTGGCTACATGTGTGTGCAAGCTTGTGTCTACTCTAAAGTAAATTTTATGCCTTCAGCACATTGAAGATTTGGATACAGAGCCATTCTACCTTCTCATGGGTACATTTGCTTTCGCATTGATTCTGATTCTTCCCGAGAGGCTTCGTCCACTACTTTGAGTGTGTGTGTGTCAGTCAAAGTTTAAGTGCTGTTGAAATGGACTGCCGCTTGCCATCTTCCACTTACTGCTGCTCTTGCACTTAAAGCTGGAGTATTTTTGCTTGCACTGGTCATTGTTACTGGCCCCTTTTCTTTCTGTCTGTTCCATCACCTCTGTCCTTCTTTTCTGATCTTCTACCCTGTCTCTCTCGCTTCTGGTGTAAACAGGCAGCCTGATTCTGTATTTGCTCTCTATTTCATCTCTTTTGCTTCCCTGTTGTTTCCTGTCGCAGTTTTCTGCAGCCATAACATTACAAATGCGCCTCAGGCTGATGTTTACAAAGAAAGAATGAGAAATGAGAAAACAGGCAAGGGTCAGGATGGTTCTAAAAGTTGACAAAATAAATAAAGGAAATTATTTAAATAATATATTATTTCAATTTGATTTATTATTTAAATAAATACTATTTTTTGTTTGTGTATTACATTTAAAAAATTACATAACAAAATGTATTTATGTATGGAGTATAAATGGTCTTTTGTATTTTGTATTAAATACAAAAATTTAAGTTTTTAAAAAATAATTTTTAAGTAATACATTTGTATATGTAAAATTTAAGTTGCAAAACAAAATCAATGGTAGTAGTAGGGGTGGAACGGTACACAGAAGTCACGGTTCGGTTCATACCTCGGTTCAGACATCACGGTTCGGTACGATTTCGGTACAATGGAGGGAAAAGCAAAACAAAAATGCAGAAGGCATTGTATTTTTTAAATAAGTTTTTTTAATAAAGGCATAGAACCAGTTTATTTGTAGTGCACTGACAATAGTTTTATATAATTAGTTTATTAATTAAATTAATAAAAAGACAAAAAGACCTTGCGATATGTTTGGTAATTGTACCTGAATTAATTTAAAATTATTTTGCTATATCTCAGATCAAAATATTTGTTTTTCCTTAATTTTAATTAACATTATTAATTGACAATGTAACATTATTCTCTTCTGAATTATAAATAATTGATTTCTGTATAAAATAATAGGCCTACTACCATTAAAAACACATTCGATTTTCTTTTTTTAATCAATGTAGAATGTGTGAGATTAGTGCTCCGAGGACTAGAAATGGAAACCAATGCAATATGACGAATGTCCAAAAGATGGAACACACAGACTGTTTTGAAATGGATTTGGATAAAAATATGTTTTGCTTTTAAAACAGTGTGTGTGTGTGTGTGTGTGATTTTGGTTGGGTGACAGTTGTAGGTTACAGTTTGACAAGAGTTTACAGTGTGACAAAAGCACAATGTTGTGTTTTATTGCGAGTGTACACAAATATAAGTAAACACTTTGGAGTATGTTTTTTATGTTTCCACTGTTCTATCGCGCGCCTCTCTCTCTCTCTCTCTCTCTCTCTCTCTCTCTCTCTCTCTCTCTCTCTCTCTCTCACTCACTCCACTCACTCACTCACTCACTCACTCACTCACTCACTCACTCACTCACTCACTCACTCACTCACTCACTCACTCACTCACTCACTCACTCACTCACTCACTCACTCACTCACTCACTCACTCACTCACTCACTCACTCACTCACTCACTCACTCACTCACTCACTCACTCACTCACTCACTCACTCTCTCTCTCACACACACACACACACACACACACACACACACACACACACTCCAGCATTGCAATCTTGACATCGCTGCCTGTTCATTATGCGGTCACGGTCACACCAAACGCGAATAGAGCGTCAAATTCGCGTCTAGTTCGACGCTAGTCCAAAGCGAATAGGACGCGCGTATAAAGCCAACGTTTGAACGTTTGAATCCAACGATGGTACAGATTATGTGTCCCTAAAGAACCCGCGTATCTAACGGTAGTTCCGCATTACATTAATTAATTTGCACGCGAGTTTTATTTATTTTTATACCGTGTATTCTCCGTGTAAATTCGTGCACTGAACCGTGACGCCCGTACCGTTTCGGTTCGATACGAATACATGTACCGTTCCACCCCTAGGTAGTAGCATATATACTATTCTTATAGCTTTAATGTTTTAATATTTTCTTTATCATTTAATAGTATCATTTAATAGTATTCAAACATTTATTTATTATTAATAAATATTTTAATATGTATGGAGGAGCATATTCTTTTGTAGCTTTAACATTTTATGTTTTTTTTTTTTTTTTCAAACTTGTACTTAATTCTTAATTATTGATTAAAGGGTTACGTTTTAGTATCCTCATGTGTATATTTGCCCCTATATGTCCATAATATTCATCAAATTGCAGTATTGATTTAAAAACCCTCCAAACAACCCTATTTTAGGTATGAATTTTAAGACGCAACATCCTGGGCGAGTTAAATCTCTGTTAAAGAAGTTCCACCTCTAAAGTCATCCCATTTGAAGCATCACCAGCCATCAAAGTGCCGCTTTTGTAATAAATTCACTGCCTTATTTCAAGCCTATTACTGTCAGACTTCAAATCGTCTACTGCGAGTAATGTTTCCATTTATTATGTGTAGGCTAATCCATTTTCATGATAGTTTTGCATAGTCATGATTTATAGGGGTTTATCCGGGTTATCTATCAGTTACCCCACTGAAGGACAGCATTTAGGTTACACATACTGCTAAGAAATGCATTTGATCTGCTTAATTTGAATTTTACATCTCACAACCCATTTTACGAAATTAGGAAATCAGGAAATTCAAAAGGAAAAAATATGTGATGGCTGATGGGTCTTGATTTTATCCATCGTGGTCTATAATAATAATAATAATAATTCATTACATTTATATAACGCTTTTCTCTGCACTCAAAGCGCTTTACATGGAAGGGGGAATCTCCTCAACCACCACCAATGTACAGCATCCACCTGGATGATGCGACGGCAGCCATAGTGCGCCAGAACGCTCACCACACACCAGCTATTAGTGGAGAGGAGACAGAGTGATGAAGCCAATCAGTGCATATATATGGAGATGATTAAGAGGCCATGATGGACAGAGCCCACTGGGCAAATTTGGCCAGGATGCCAGGGTTACATCCCGGGATTTTTTTTTTGTGACCACAGAGTCAGGACCTCGGTTTAACGTCTCATCCGAAGGACGGTGCTCTTTGACAGTATAGTGTCCTCGTCACTATACTGGGGCGTTAGGACCCACACAGACCACAGGGCGAGCGCCCCCTGCTGGCCTCACTAACACCTCTTCCAGCAGCAGCCTTGTTTTCCCAGGAGGTGTCCCATCCAGGCTTAACCCTGCTTAGCTTCGGTGGGCAACCAGTCTTGGGCTACCAGGTGAAATGGCTGCTGGCGATGTAGTAGTAGATGTAGTTGATTGGATTGTCCATTACATACCAGAATTGACTTTGGTGTTTGTTGGGGAGAGATTGAAACTGAGATTTGTGTGGCTTCGGAGCAGAGTGTTTCCCGAGTGGAAGGAACGGGCAGGGAGGTGTGGCTGAATGGTATTGTGGAGGAAAGATGAAGCTGTCAAGTCTGTCGTTGGACTGTGTGTGGTTTACTGGGCTGTCTTTGCCCTCCTCTTAGCTGTTTTGCAATGTGTTTCTCTCTCTCCATACTAATCCTTTGCTTTTCCTTTCCTCTCTCTTTCCACACTTCTTTCCATTTTAAAGGTAGGATGATCCGCCCATTTACTGAACTTTTGGCAATTGTGCAAGTCTAAATGTTACACTGATTTATAAACTAGTTACTTGAACCGTTAAGGTTATTGTAGTATTCTTTTATTTTAATTGTTTAATTGTATTATTATAGTTTGTTACTACTAACTTATAATATTTTTTAATTATTTTTTCTGAAAGGATGCATCAAATTGATAAACGAATTATAATGCTTTAAAAGATTTCTATGTCAAATAAATGCTGTCCTTTTGAACTTTCTATTCATCAAGGAATCCTGAAAATATGCATCACGGTTTCCATAAAAATAGTTAAGCAGCACAACTGTTTTCAGCATTGATAATAATATATATATATATTTATTTTGAGCAGCAAATCAGCATATTAGAATGATTTCTGAAGGATCATGTGACACTGAAGACTGGAGTAATGATGCTGAAAATTCAGCTTTGCATCACAGGAATAAATTTACATTTTAAAATTATATTCAAATTGAAAACAGTTATTTTAATTTAACTTTTTCCACTATATTTTTTATATAAAAAAAAGCAGCCTTGGTGAAAAGATACTTCTTTCAAAAACATTATAATTATACCGACCACATATATACACACATATACACAAATGTGTTTGAGTAGCATGTCTCAAGTCTCAACACGGCAATCAACTCACTTTGTTTTGCATCTTCACACAAAGTTCAACATGTCTGGGCCGTGACCCGACCCCCCGCACTTCTTCAGGCTGTATCTGTCTTTAGACTGCCAAGAACGAACACAAGGTTTGGGGAAAATACACGCCTCTTTAATTGCCCCGTGATTACTCCAGTTTGTTAACATTTTAGAACGGTAATCTTACAGTTAGAGATGAATCTTATCTTTCATCATAGTTGAGAGATGTTTGTGTAGACCTTTTAATGACAGGCCGGGTGTAGCTGCTTCCCGTTTCAGGAAAAGAGGAAGAACATGGTAATGTAAACGAAAGTGTCTCCTATCTACAGGAAGGACAAAAAGGGACGAGAGGAGGGAAACTTCACTCCTTTCACGGAGGTGGGGGATTTTGCTTGATCTAGTGAAACCAGGTTTAGGAATTTTTGCTTATGACATTCAAAAATCCCACCTTCTGTGACCTTAATGGCAAACCGATGCAAAAACATCCTAGATACCAAGTGAAAATCCCAGCCGTCAGGGACTTTTTGCTGCGTTACCCGACCTCTGGTTAGTAAATGTTTAGCAGCTGTTCCACTGCTATGAGTTCTGCAGTGAAGTGGGCATCATCAACCTCCGCCATCGGCAGGAAATGATGCGTTTAGAGGCTGTCGGACATCTTTGTTTTGTCCCTGGAGTGTTTTGAGCGATTCAGAGAGTCATCAGGAAGGTCACAGTGTGTGTTTTGAGGCATGAATGTGTGCTGAGAACAAGCATGGATGGGACAGACAAACTCTCAATGCGATCAAGCATGAATAAACAAACTAAATCAAATTCAAATCTGTTTGATACGGCAAACGGTGATCCTAGAGCACAAGGAATATGTCTCTAGAGATAATATCTGCTTCAATTTGTCCTCATTATGTTTTTTCTGCTGACTCTGGGTAATATCTTTCTTTATGAGAATAGACAGATGGGATGGGAACAAATTTCATGTTGGTTTGTTTTGTGGCCATATGCAAGGATAAAATTTGACAAACGTATATATAACATTTTGGTAGATATATGCATTTAAAAAAAAAAAGTGTTTTCTGGGAAAATGGTCCAAATATATTTTAACAATTTTTTTTCATATGTGAGAATGGAATCCTCAACTGACTATTAATAGCCAGCCAGAATGTGAAAAAAAGTTATTGTTTTAATGTTTTTTTTCCCCCTTTGTCTTTGTGTCAAATGACTTCATATGTCATTATAAGAGAACTCATGTGTGATGTTTAGGCCCCCATGAGTATATTATGGCTGGTCTGAACCTGCTCAACTTTTATTGGCCTATAATAAGAGTGTCCATTGAACTTACCCCTCTTATTCTTTCTCTCACCCTTCTTCCTGTCTGCTCCCCAGGCACTGGCAGCTAATGCAGGTACAGGATTTGCTGTTGCAGAGCCGCAGGTCGCCATGTTTTGTGGCAAACTCAACATGCACATTAACATCCAGACTGGCCGCTGGGAACCGGACCCTTCTGGATCCAAAACCTGCGTCGGAACCAAAGAAGGAGTTCTGCAATACTGTCAGGAGGTAAAATAACGCTACACAGCAGAAATATGTCTATTAAAAACATTGCCATTTAGCTGAATATTTTTTTCTCAAACTTCTTGATAAGGTGTGAAAAGGTTGCTGGTTCAGTTCTTACAATCTCCTGATTGATAAAATCTTCACTTATCATGTTTCACTTGGAAATGCATAGGTTGGGTTACACACTGGCTTAAATTAACTTTTTACTTTTTAATATTTAGTAAATTATAATATTATAAATTACATAACTGTTCAAAAGTTTTGGGGTCAGTAAGATATTTTTTTAATATGAAATTAACACTTTTATTCAGCAAATATGCATTAAATTGATCAAACGTGGCAGTAAAGACATTTATAATGTTACAAAATATTTTTGTTTGGGAAAAAATGTTTATCAAAGAATCCTGAAAAAAATGTATCACTGTTTCCATTCAATTATTAGGCAGCAAAAACTCTTCACAACATTAATAATAATAATAAGAAATGTTTCTTGAGCAGCAAATCTGCATATTAGAACTTCTGAAGGATCATGTGGCACTGAAGACCGCAGTAATGATGCTAAAAATTCAATTTTGCCATGGCATGAATCAATTACATTTTAAAATATATATATAAAAAAAGAAAACAATTATTTTGAACTAATATTTCAGAATATTAACGCATTTACTGTATTTTTTGATCAAATAAATGCAGCCTTGTTGAGCAGATAAGACTTCTTTTAAAAACATTAAAAATGTTTACTAGGGATGGCCCGATACCATTTTTTTTCAAACCGATACGAGTACGAGTATTTACATTTGTGTACTTGCCGATACCGAGTACCGATACCGATATTTCTACCGCAAAAGTAATAGGCTCCCAGAAGAGAAGACGACTATTTTAGAACACAGGTTAGAAGACTGTTTTTATTTTCTTCTCTGCTTGTTTTAACAAGTCTAAAAATAAATAAAAATTAGTAAAATAATAAATGTATTAACTCACAAACCACTGTTAATTTAACATTAAAGCAAGCAGGCTACTGCGTGCATGGTCTGGCATGACTGAATGCGCGCAAAGTGCGCTCCCTTAATAAATCCTAAAAGCTGACAATTCATCGCGATCTCACACATCTCTGTTATTATCAATGAAGCTGACTGCACAATCAATCTTTCATAATATCCACACTTTGTTTGTTATAATTAGAGGATTTGCCAGCATACAGAATTCAGCACTGAACAAAAAAGTCCGTTTTGAGCGGTGAGGGGAGTCTATCTTAAATGCTTCTGATTGGCCATTGCGTTCCAGAAATCAACACATATGTCTGTGATTGGCTACATCGCTCAACGCTGTAACCATGTTATGAATAGAAACTCTGGCCTGTAAATCGTTTCTATTTTGTTGTAGTTGTTCTTGTTGCTTTTCTGCAAGAGATGAATAAAAATCTTTTAGTTTTTGTTTTATTCATAGATATTTCTAGTTTGCGGGAGTCCCGCGAATCGTTTTATTCTCCCGTAACCCGCACACACAGAGTGAGTGCAATACCGCGCGCGCTCGGCCATCAGATCTATGATGCGTCTTCAGATGTTTAATTAGATTTCTGGTGTTAAACGATGTACTTTCTTTCCCTCCTCTCGACACCTTAGCTGAACATAACTCACAGTCTGCCTTGCTGTTGTCATCACCCCTTATCTTGAAATGAGCCCAAACCGCCGACATTATACTTTCCTATGCCTCAGTTCACCTCGACAAAGCACTCGCGGCGGCCAGTTTCGTTTTGCAAAATGTACGTGGTATCGGTGCGTGGTATCGGCGAATTTTTACGAGTACGAGTATATTAGGACAGTATCGGCCCGATCCCCAATGCCAGTATCGGTATCGGGCCATCCCTAATGTTTACTGACCTCAACGATTTGAACTGTAAACTTAATATCTACAACAACAAAAAAATACAAATGGAAAATGTTTTTAACTATCATCTTTAGTCATTGGGTTGTATATTATTGCTGTTGCTGCTTATTTATGAAAGGAATAAGCCTCCAAACACTGTACACTAAAAGATCCTTTTCCACAAGTATATTAAAAAACATCATTTGGTTAAAAATGTCAATTCTCTCATCTGTCATATGGCTGGCTGCAAAAAAGCAATACCCTCCCTGTACATTTTGTGATTGGTTTTCATCAATGTCCTTTTAATGGATTTCAGGAGAGAGTAAATCTTGAGTTAGTTCCAATACATGAGCAGATGGCATCAGGAGATTGTGAAGCATGGATCTGCGCTTACAGTTCAGACTGAATCTCTCTGGTCTCTTCCCTTTAGATGTACCCTGAGCTGCAAATCACAAATGTGGTGGAAGCCAACCAGCCAGTCAAGATCGAGAACTGGTGCAAGAAGGACAAGAAACAGTGTAAGGGACACGCTCACATCGTGATCCCCTACAAGTGCTTGGGTAAGTGATGTTTGATTGACAGCTTTGTTGTCCTTTTAAACGGGCAATTATCCAGAATGCCTCATGGGGTTAAAGGTGCCATTGTGGAAGTAAGACATCTGAGAACTAGAACAGCAGTTCAAAGTGACAAGACTACGACGTTACAGATCAAATTCAGTCCCTGAACTGGGGCTCAGGTAGCCCGCCGTTCGAGGCCTTTTACAAAATATATTGTGATGCTACTCCACTACTTAAGTAGCTACAGTCAATCTCACAGTTATATTACTGTCTTGCAACTTGAAACCCCAACCCCCCCAAAAAGTTCAGTTAGTACAACGCTGGTCTCAGGGGCCACGTACACACTGTAAAGTTTCAGGAGTGACAACCACATTTGCGAGTAAATCATTCGCAAATGCGACCAAATTTCATGAGAGGTGACTAAAATATGTCTTTAATTTGCTCCCTGTGTCGCCTTCTCTCACACACGCGCACTCACCATGAGAGAAAGAGAGAGCACATGCAGGGCTCGTTGACAGAACTGTCACTGTCCCAGTCGGACCAGTGCTGCGTAGTCCTGAAAGTTGATCATTTGCACGTGTTTTTAAGCCTTGCCAATTTAAACATTCAAGAACAAGAAGATGCGAAAGATAACTTTCCCGTGCTGTGTGAGAAGTTTTGTCTGCACAAACTGCACATCCCATAGAATACCGCGTCTGACTGCACGCGAATACTAAATTAATCTCTCGTTCACGTCGCTTGAACGGACAATTTCACACAAAAATATGCCAAAATGTCTTGGCGAGTATCCTAGTAAACATAGTTGGTTATGTCCTGCTGTTATTCCTGCTGCCTGTGTTTTTAATGTTAGTCATATGAAAAAAGACTCACTGGAAAAAATTACTCGGTGCTCTTGACTGAATAACTTTTGTAACTTTAATAAGGATTCATCTATTTAATTTACACAGTGAAGACTATGCAGTGTTATTTTACATTTGAATAGGCTACTTTATTCAATTTCTGCACCTAAATACAGTTAGATCTCCCTGTAAAACCTGAAAAGCACTTGAGCTTCGGTGTGTCCGTAGAGGGTTGATTTTAATGTGGGAGTGAGTCCCCTAAATTATCGTTCCATGTGTGTGCGGAACGTGACTCACTCCTGAAACTGCGATGATTGACACCATGGTAACCATAGCAACGTTCTGGCGTCTCGCATGATTGGTATCCGCTATTCTGACTAAAGTAATATTACAGTTACAATAGACTAGACTCGTTATGTTCAGCTATTTTAACTAAAGCACAGTCGATGGAGGCACCGTGTTTTGTTAATTCTTAAAGGCTGCTTCACAGAGCGCGCTCGCAGTGTTGCCATAAAAGCGTTTTTGGGCTTGTTGTTTAAACTTGGCTCATAAATCGACCGAGTTTATGGAGTTATTAAATTGAAATTAAATTGCGAGGTTGGTTGCAATATTTCGGTCTTATTTTCAGCATAAAGCATTTATTTTTTTAATGGGCTTGTTCTTGTTCACTGATTTCCTCTCAAGATCTGGCAACACAAGTGAGTCATGGCTTGTACCGTTTTCCCTGTGATTTCTTGCACGGCACATACAGACGAGAGATACATCTCTGATCCACATTAAAATACGTATTTTAACATGCATCAGAGATGTATCTCTCCTTCGTTTGTCATATCTAATATCTCTCGCTGTACACGCCATTAACAACTAGTTGTTCAGTTCGGTTCCATACACACTGCGTAGAATTGTTGTAAATGACTGAGCTGTGTGTGCGCAGAACAGGATTAAGCACTAAAAGGTGAACTGACAACTGAATTTAGCTGTAGTGTACGTGACCAGGAAGGTGGCAGTGGGGTGAAAAGCCATTATTGTGTGGAGAACTTCATAGTAATAAAGCAAAATCCCATTTCCCCCTTCCAGACAGAGGCTGGTGGAGATCCATTGGGCTGTGAGTGTGTATTGTTATTTCTCTCCTCAGAGGCGGCTAAAATACATCGCTTCTCCTCCAAGAGTTTTCCCAGCAATTGGCAATGACAACTTGGTCATTGGGGTGGTTTAAACTGTCAGAGTTTGTAAACTCGCTTTAGCACTCTTTCTTCACTTCTTTTTTTTTTTTTTTTACTTTGCTAACAGCGTGTCCGACTCAATAACTGGATGTTTGCGATGACTTGTACTGTAGTTAACATTAAAACACATCAGTGGAGAATCTCTGCATAGAAATTGCAAAGAATCTGATCAGAAATTTAGGGCGTTTAAGATTTTTTTTAAAATGTTTTGGAAGGATCAAAAATACAGTAGAAACAGAAATATTGTTAAAAAAACAGTAAAAAAAATTACCATCTATTACCAAAATAAAAGTAGGCCTATCAATATATTTCCAAAAAACCTGACCCCAAATTTTTAACAGTAGTGTATACTGAATCAAGATATTCAACCCAGTAAACCATTAAGCAGCACTTTAATTTATTTTTGCCGTGGTGCATGCTGGGAAAAAAGTCCAGAACCACAGAAATCAAAACGCACAACCCAGTGGGGTTCAAAAGTGTGGCCACATTTAAAACCGAGGTTTAATTAAAACTTGAAAATAGTTTTACTGTTTTAGTATATAAAAATAAATCAAGTATTTGATTATAGAAGGCTGAAGAAGAAATATTATAGAAATATATATTTAAGAAATATTATGTTTCTAGCCCTCTGGGGTCGGCGGTCTCGCCGGCGATACCAGATCACTTTTTTCCTTATCAGTGCAAAAGAGACTCAAATTACTCTGTTGATTTTGATCTTACATATAAGTTTTGTACATCATTCGATCCTGTTAAGTTTGTATTTTTTTTGTGGAACCTCACAATAAAAACAAAGTGTTGTGCTTTTCGCCTAATAAAGAAAAATAAACATGATGCGCGTTCTGCGTTCTCTCTGTCAGTGAAGTCCATTCTGAAACGCTTCCGAAAAATGAACTGTAACTCTGCAAAGACTCAGTCAAACAGGTATACAGGCACACAGGCATGAAGCCTGAATTATCTTCTTTTAAATGAAGTAATTTATATAAAAAAACAAATTTTCTCATTTTATGTAATCTGTACGAAAAGAGAGAGATGATAGTCGTTCTCGTCTCAGCTCATTAAAGTTAATTTGACCACGCCCACGGAGCGCACGCTCTATTCAAACACAAATGCTCTGAGGCGATCCACGCCCACACATCAGCTGGATAACCCACCGAAAGAGACTCAGATTTACGACGCTGTGAGGAATAATACTATCTTAATAATAATAAAAATACCTCAGAAGTGCAGGTAGTTTCATTTGGAGGAGCAACGGATCCAGCTGAGGAATAAGTAGGCTACATTCTTTATTTTCAAGTGCTTTGTTCTAATCGCGATATGAAATAGTGTCTGTAAACAAAAAGACTGTTTGAATATGAATCGCATTTTTGTGTGTGAATGAATGAACAGCTTTTACCTAACTATATTCCAATACTGAGATGAGTAAAAATCGACTGAAATATGTTGAAATAAAATATTTTTGTATAAGCAACGTATTAAACTGCAAATTAACATTTATATGTCCTAATCATAAAAACGATATGTTACATATGAAAGATAAGATGTCGTTTTTACTGTAAAATACTGCCACATCAAATAAGCTTGTTTGCTAAGATGTTATTATAGTGTTTGTTCGATTGTAGGCTATATTCAAACTAATTAATCCGCAACTGTGAAATATGTATGATAAAATGTATACTTTAGTATATACAAAGAAAGATTACATTTGAAATATAGTTCAAATTTTAATTGTTGTTGTAATTGTAACCTTTTTATAAAAATAGCAAAAATATATGTAGGCTACATATAAATAAATCTTAGGTAAATCTTAAAAGCTCAATATAAGCCTCCTCTTTAAATTATTTGTATTGTGTTTTATTAGTGACACATTTGGGATATATTCCCAAACTTTCTGTAAAAACAGTATGAGAATTCACTGCACAATTACTAGAAATGTTTACATTTGATATTATACAATTTGCAAGCACAATTTGAAAAATAAATAAATAATTGGAACTGTGAACCAATTTTGTATTATATAGGCATATATACACTCACCGGCCACTTTATTAGGTACACCTGTCCAACTGCTCGTTAACACTTAATTTCTAAGCAGCCAATCACATGGCGGCAACTCAGTACATTTAGGCATGTAGACATGGTCAAGACAATCTCCTGCAGTTCAAACCGAGCATCAGTATGGGGAAGAAAGTTGATTTGAGTGACTTTGAACGTGGCATGATTGTTGGTGCCAGAAGGGCTGGTCTGAGTATTTCAGAAACTGCTAATCTATTGGGATTTTCACGCACAACCATCTCTAGGGTTTACAGAGAATGGTCCGAAAAAGAAAAAACATCCAGTGAGCGGCAGTTCTGTGGGCGGAAATGCCTTGTTGATGCCAGAGGTCAGAGGAGAATGGCCAGACTGGTTCGAGCTGATAGAAGGGCAACAGTGACTGAAATAACCACTCGTTACAACCGAGGTATGCAGCAAAGCATTTGTGAAGCCACAACACGCACAACCTTGAGGCGGATGGGCTACAACAGCAGAAGACTCCACCGGGTACCACTCATCTCCACTACAAATAGGAAAAAGAGGCTACAATTTGCAAGAGCTCACCAAAATTGAACAGTTGAAGACTGGAAAAATGTTGCCTGGTCTGATGAGTCTCGATTTCTGTTGAGACATTCAGATGTTAGAGTCAGAATTTGGCGTAAACAGAATGAGAACATGGAACCATCATGCCTTGTTACCACTGTGCAGGCTGGTGGTGGTGGTGTAATGGTGTGGGGGATGTTTTCCTGGCACACTTTAGGCCCCTTAGTGCCAATTGGGCATCGTTTAAATGCCACGGCCTACCTGAGCATTGTTTCTGACCATGTCCATCCCTTTATGGCCACCATGTACCCATCCTCTGATGGCTACTTCCACCATGTCACAAAGCTCTAATCATTTCAAATTGGTTTCTTGAACATGACAATGAGTTCACTGTACTAAAATGGCCTCCACAGTCACCAGATCTCAACCCAATAGAGCATCTTTGGGATGTGGTGGAACGGGAGATTCGCATCATGGATGTGCAGCCGACAAATCTGCGGCAACTGTGTGATGCCATCATGTCAATATGGACCAAACTCCCTGAGGAATGCTTCCAGCACCTTGTTGAATCTATGCCACGAAGAATTGAGGCAGTTCTGAAGGCAAAAGGGGGTCCAACCCGTTACTAGCATGGGGTACCTAATAAAGTGGCCGGTGAGTGTATATATATATATATATATATATATATATATATATATATATATATATATATATATATATATATATATATATATATATATATATATTAGGGCTGGGAATTTATTAGAAAAAATTAACTAATTAATCGCACAACTTGCTGTGATTAATCACAATTAATCGCATTTTTTTCCCAAAGCTTGTAATCAATACTTATAAGTTAAAAAAATGATACATTTACACAATAAAGTATATTTTAAAGAGAACATTTTATTACAATGATCTTATGAACTGTAGACAGTCTCTCCTGGGAACTAGTATGGGTAATTCCCATAAAGTACAACATTATAAAACAAAGTGTATAAGTGTAAGTTGAATTTGATCAAAACTCCTGAATCATCTTATAAAGTAAGGCAATAAGCCAAAAGCAATTTCTTCATATGCACCAACAATATATTTAAACAAAATGTTATAGTGTAAGTTTAAACTAACAAGATCATCAAAATGGTTAGAACTTAATCCAAGCAAAAACATTTTTTTTATGCACCAAATATGTTAACAGCCTTTGCAGTACGAATAACACATGGAGAATGTTACATATTTTACCACAACATTTTGCCTACTCTTTTGCATTGAGCCAGCAACTAAGACAGACCAGTTTGTTTACATTATCAGGAGACAAGGAAGCTCTCTTCTTTTGGACGATGTGGCCTGAGAGTGAGAACAACCTCTCACAAGGCACTGTGGTTGCAGGTGTGGACAGGTACTTGCGTGCTATGCGCGCCATCAGAACATGTGCTCTTTCTCTTGATGACCACCACTGCAGTGGACACTGGTCCATGTTGATTTTAGGCTCTGATTTGTAGCGTTTCAGACATTTGTCTATAGACTCTTCATCATCTGAATCTGAATCAGATGAACAAAGCAAGAACTCAGACATCCTGGTCTTCTTTGGTGGCTGTGTTCCTGTTGTCTCTGTTGACGGTTGTTGTGCCAGCCTCTCCTCCTTTACCAGGCTGCTTATTGAGGTCCACACCTCATGCCTTTCGTCTTTGGGAAGACACTTCAGGTCTTTAAATCTGGGGTCCAGAGCAGTAGCGATCTTCAGCCATGTGAGGTTTGAGCTTTCCTTCCTTTTAGCTAGGTCTGTGGTAAACACCTTCTTGAACCTCACTACATAGACTGGATCATCGTCTGATGGCTCCATAACCCGGAACAAGTGGCAAAATGCTGGTAACACCACTGAACAAGAAATGTAGTGCTCGCCCCCTAGGAGTTCGGTCACATTTCTGCAGAGGAAAGCACAAAATGTTATTATGTCAGTAAATTGTTATTAATTATACAGTGGCACACACAAAAAGTCAGAACACACAGAGACAATTAGAGGGGTATGAAACACACTAGGGCTGTCACTTTTGAGAAAAATCTAATTGAACGGATATCAAATATCAAGCAATGTATTCGAATATCTACGGAAAAAAAAAACGTAACGGAGATTCAATCACAAATGCATTAACAGTCTGACTGTCATAAAAAGGACTCAGGCCATAGCCTGTCTGAAAAACAAATGTTTGACTTAATGTTTCAAACAGCAGACTATCAACTTAATCTATTGATTCCATTTTCAAAACAGGGAGACTATTGCTATTATTCGCTTGATTTGGTCATGGGCAGACGCTACAATACGTTTAGAGCGCCCGCTCCTGAATGAGATGGCAAACAATAAAAAATAAAAAAAACGGTCTAATCATAGACTGTAAAAAAACGCGCTACACATGGCACTTTAAAAACCGGATAGTTTATTTATAGTTCGATTACGGATATTTCACGTCATGTTCGAACACACACACACACACGCACGCACGCACGCACGCACACACACACACACAAAACAGAACAAAAAGCACCACTTACCTCTACACGCATGCACACATACAGAAAACGCATGACAAACACAGGAAGAGAGGAAACACAGGTATAGAGAGACAAACACTATAGAGAAATATACTAACCTGCAAGGTTCAAGTAGTTCTTCAACCTTTTGCAGTTTAGCAAGCTCCTGCGATGTCAACATGGCAATTTTGCTGTTCTGCTGAGACAGAGTAGTGGACAGTGGCAATCTGTTTCGCAGGATCCGCCTGACCATCTCTAAGGTAGAAATCCACCTGGTTGGGACGTCCTGTACAAGCGGTTCTTGCTTCTGTCCATGTGCAACTTGCTGTTCTCCTAATTCCTGAGCATTTGATGGACTGTGCTTAAAGTGCCCAACAATTTTACGACATTTGGCCAAGATACTATCTAATCCACAGTCGTGAAGAGAAACAGTTACAGTTCTTTGCACACAGTGGGCTGTACAGGGCAGGTGTTAAAATGGTAGTAGTCTCGCAGCTGCTGTCATGTTCCGAGCACTGTCAGTCCCAAGTGTTGTTAACTTACTCTCCACATTCCAACATTTGGCGACTTCCAAAAAATGTTCAGCGCATGCCTCCGCAAAGTGGCGCTCTGTGGTTTGACTCACAGTCAGGGCAAATGAACGGAAACTCCACTCCTCATCTATAAAGTGTGCTGTGACGCCCAAGTAGTTGTCATTGCTCACAGACGTCCAGTGATCTCCTGTGAGCGCGACGTTCGTTGCTTTCTCCAGCATGTCCATCCTCTGCGCCCTCTCGCTGTCATACAAACGGTGTATTCTCGACACAATCGTTCTTCTAGAGGGTAGATTGTAAGAAGTGTCTCCCGATGCAATTTGAATTACTTCTCGTAGTCCCTCGTCATCTACCGTGTTAACTGGCCGGCAGTTTCTAGCTATCCATCTAGCTAAAGAATCGGTTAACGTTTCAGTTACAGATTTGTTCATCGGCCTTCCTTGATTAGGCCTACAGTACTCCAGTAAGGTGGATTGGCGAGACCCTCCTGTAGCCTCGCTAGTTGCGGCAATAACACCTGGGTGTTTCGCGTTTAAATGGTATAGTAAAGACGAATTGCTTCGGTGGTATTTAAATTCGGCTTTGCAAATTGTACATACCACCACTTTTCTGTCTAAAGCACCATTAGGACATTTTTTAAATGTAAACTTTCCATCTAAAACTCCACCGTTATCGCTCTCCATCGTGCAGTGTGATTTGGCTCAGTTAGCACACTCGTCATCTGTCGCAACAGGAAGTTATTAAAATGGACGCGATTGGCTTGCGTCAATTGCGTTAATTTATTTTAATGCGTTAAACATGTGAAATTAATCGCAGACATTAACGCGTTAACTTTCCCAGCCCTAATATATATATATATATATATTGTCGTTGCATTCTTCTTTTCAGATCATTTTGAAGAAAAAACTCTAGGCGACAACATCCATTAGTCAAACGTCTTGTGGACACATATTTAGTATGTGTTTTGTGGCCTTATTTCAGAAACTTTAAGTTTTAGTTTTTTCAATAACCACGCATAAACAATATTCTCTCAAAAACACAAACATGTACATACATGTTGATAACATATTATGATAGCCCTGTTTGTGCTAAATAGAGTGTAATTACACCTTTGCCAGTAATTTGTTTATAAGCAACTGAAAAAAGCACAAATGTCAGAGTATGTCAAAACATCTCAAGGACCCCAAAAACACCTTGGAACCCCAGAGGGTTAAGTCACTACCGCATTGTGTATTTAATGAATAATTAAATGGCACTCAATCCCTTATAAAATGTAAGTCATGCAAATGCATTGATAAAAGCTACATGCAGAGTCTTACTCCATAGTAACCACCAGACATAAATAACTTCCCACTGTTAATTTTCATAAATTTTCTCAAACAAATAAATGATTCAATCCCCAATTTCCAATTGTTCTGATCCACATAAGAAAAAATAACATTGATCTCATTGCTTTTCAGAGGAAAAGCTGCTGTCCGCCTGTCTGTGCCTTTTCCTCATCTCCTCCCTGTGTTTGTCCCTCTCTCGTAGGAGATGATTGAGTTGTGGCTCTTTGCGGGCTGAAAAAAGCCATTAGCGCTGCCAGCCGACTGTGAAATGGGCCGACTGTCAGAGGCTTTCCAAGATGGCTGATTTTTGTTTTGTGTGTGTGTGTTTGAGCTGACGCGGCAGCTGTTGACTCGCATCACCTGATGTCGGCTGCTGTTTGATTGACAGGGTCGGGCGGACGACACTCTTTCAGTCCAGTGCTTCCTGTGTCTCTTTCCTTGTAAATGACAGCTTGCCAATACAGTCTCTGGGTTTGGAGGAATCTAAAGCTGTAGTCTGCTCATAGCAGCACCACACTGTTCCATCAACAACTTTCTCTACTTATAAGTCACCATGGAAACTGTTTTATTGATCTGAAGTGGAGCGTGCAAATTGGCTGAAAAATGAAACTGCAGCAAAAACCGTAGCAAAAGCAGATTTTTTTAAACATAATTTAGGATGTTTTGGGTGGTTGCTAGTTTTACTTCTGTCTTTCCACATCTCTGATTGCTTTAAATCGTAACAGCGCATTTCTTCGCAACAAGCCCCATTATTTGAAGTGATTTTAATCATGTCTGTAACACAGATTGTCCACTCTTCTTAGGAAAAAATGATTTTTACTAAATTTTATTCCAAAAAGGTTCTATATAAGGAGAAATGTTCTAAATGATTGCACAATACTTTCATGTTCAATGGTTATTATTTACATTTTCTTTCTGGTGAAAAATGTTTACAAGCTGTTTAATTCATAAAATGTCATTAAAATGACAAATAAAACTATATCCATAAAATGATCCCATGAAAGTTCTATATATGAAGCGCTTAAAGTTCTATACAAGTCACAGACTACTAAAACCTTTAAACCTAATCAAATTATGAGGAATCATAATATCGATGCTTGCCTTGGCAAACGCCACTAAAATGTGGGTGTTTTCTGGCCACAGTTGATGATGACTTCTGCTGCAGTTCAAGGACTAGATGTATTCTGTGTCTGGAAAAGCAGCCCCTAGTGTTTAAGGAGATTTTCCTCTTTAGGCGCATTTGTAACCTTGAATTGATGTCGGTACATCAGTGAGACTCAATCATGTTCGGTCTCACCTTGTGTTCTCACCTCTCCACTCCCTCTGGGGTTTTACCACTGTTATTAATGTGGAGATTTCATTGTGATTCAGCAACATTCTGGCCTCTGGAGTTTAATTAGGGAGAGTGATTTGTTTTGGTAGTGTAATGCAGTGAAATGGGCCGCTCGTCTGTGTCTCTGTCTTTCACCGCAGTGGAAACCTTAAAGAAATCTGTGAGTATGCTGTGGCTTGATCTTTGAGGATTATATTGTCTTTGTACTCTCAAATAGTTGCATCCCTTTCAAAAGTTTCTCTGATGCATGCTCTTAAAGGAATATTTTACTCCCAAAAGAAAATTGGGTCACAATTTAGATTAGGGTCCAATTCTCGCTATTAACTAACTATAAATTACGACTTTTGCCTCTGTAAAAACCTAATGACTGCTCATTAATAGTTAGTAAGGTAGTTGTTAAGTTTAGGTATTGAGTAGGATTAAGGGATGTAGAATATGGTCATGCAGCAGAATTAGGCATTAAAGGGATACTCCACTTTTTTTGGAAATAGGCTCATTTTACAACTCCCCCAGAGTTAAACTGTTGAGTTTTACCGTTTTTGAATCCATTCAGCCGATCTCCGGTTCTGGTTGTACCACTTTTAGCATAGCTTAGCATACATCATTGAAGTGGACAAGACCATTAGCATTTCTCAAAAAAAAAAATGACCAAAGAGTTTCGATATTTTTCCTATTTAAAACTTGCGTAATAATCAAGAAACTTTACTGCCGTACCATGAGAGCAGCAGGCGTAATGATATGATGCAGCGCCTGAAAATAGTTCCGTTGTGTTGGTTCTGCGGTTCTGCAGTTGGTTAATATTGTATTTTCAGGCGCTGCGTCATATCATTACGCCTGCTGCTCTCATGGTACGGCAGTAAAGTTTCTTGATTATTACGCAGGAATGAGAGTATAGTTTCTAGCCATATCAGCCTAGAAAATCGCAACTTTACATTTTCCGTCGGTCTTAGTGCACGATGTAACTACAGAAGAGTCAAGTTTTAAATAGGAAAAATATCGAAACTCTTTGGTCATTTTTTTTTTTTTTTTTAGAAATGCTAATGATTCTTGTCCACTTCAATGATGTATGCTAAGCTATGCTAAAAGTGGTACCGCCAGAACCGGAGATCGGCTGAATGGATTCAAAAACGGTAAAACTCAACAGTTTAACTCTGGGGGAGTTGTAAAATGAGCCTATTTCCAAAAAAAGTGGAGTATCCCTTTAATGTGTGCTTTAATTATAAGTACTAATAAACAGACAATATCCTAGTAATATGCATGCTAACAAGCAACTCGTTTTTAGTGAGAATTGGACCCAAAACTAAAGTGTTACTGAAATAATGTCATCATTTACTCACATCATACAACTTTGAAATGACATGAGGGTAAGAAAGTATTTAGCAAAATGTTCCTACCACTCTTTTCTATACAATGGAAGCAGATAGTAGTAGTCAGGGAATCCAAGTTTTAATTTGAGCTATGTATAAGTAGTCCATGTAATTTCTGGATATTAGTGAAACCAAATGACCATTGGATCTCGCTGTTCTCAGATCCATTTGCGTTGTAAGAGATGTAGAGTATCGTATGGAAAAGAGCAGCTTGAGCATTATTCAAAACTTCTCTTTTTATATTTTACAAAAGTCTTATTGGTTTGGAATGACAGAAGAGTGTAAACTACTTTAAAGGGATGTTATACTTTTTTTTTTATAGCCTGGTTCAACAAAAATATTTACCCTCATGTCGTTCTAAATCCATAAGACTTCAAAAGACAAATGATATTTTAATGAAATCTGAAAGAAACATTGATAAACGCACATACATAAAGCACATAAATCATGGTAAAGCGGTCATGTTTCATGTTTTACAATGTCTTAAACTTTTTGAAGCATCAATATTTTGGTGGATGGGATTTTAAATGGAGGGAAAGAAATCTCAGGTTTCAATAAAAATATCTCCATTTGTGCTACGAAGATGAACAAACGCTTCTGGGTTTGGAGTGACATGAGTGAGTAAATTATAACTGAGTTTTCATTTTTGGGTGAACTGTCCTTTAATAAAGGTTTTTTTTTTTAGTCCGTTTCCTTGATCTTTTTAGTTTGTTTCCTCAAACAAAAGATAAGGAGGTATATATGACCTCAGTAATTACATCCGCGAGTGAAAATGAGTTTTCAGAGCTGGTCTGTTCGACTGAGAGCAGAGCTCATGTTTGACCATTAGCTCTTCACTTTCAAGCACTGGATTGATTCATTTCAGCCGAGGTTAACTCCTAATGGGCAGTCAGCAGATGTTTTCCAGCATTTTGTTTGGGTTTGTTTAGTTGCTGAGCGTTTCACTCTTTAGCCTTAATAGTCCTGAATGATACAAATACAAGGTAGTGCTGAGATAAACAGCTCTTTAGCAGGGAGGATTGTGCTACATCAACAGCAGCTCTGCTCCACAGAAACATCAGCAGTGTTCAGCCCCCTGAAGGTTAAACTAGTTCATTTGATGCTAGTGTTTCTGAAAACAGACACAGATGCGGGCAGATTCCACCCTGGCCGAAGCGTCTAGTCGATACAACTGGAGATAAAATGGAAAGAAGACGGGGAAATCGTTTTTAGAGAGATAATACTGCATTTAATGTGTAATGGTCATAAATCTTTGATGTAGGTCTGGGACAGAGCAGAGAAACTGGGCTATAAACTATGAAGTTGAAAGCAGCTGGCCTCAATCCTTTTGTGTCGTTCCTCTTTATAGGATTTTTTTTCTCTCTTTCTTACCAACTATAATACGCTTCTTTTCCAGCCTTTGTTGGATCATCTAAGAGCTTTTTGATCATGTCGTGAGCCTGCAGTTTGCCTTCACAAAGTCGGGCGCTTAGTCAAATTTATGCACAGTTGTTTAGTATAAAATGGAAAATCAGGGATTACATGGGCGCACAAATGAGTCATCCCACGTGCCGTCCGGCTTTTTGGCATTTGAAAGCTTTTTTTATATTCTTTTCATCAGTCACTCTTTTTTTGTGTCTGACCCAAATAAATGAAATCATGTTTTCATAGGAATTGTTTATCCAACAATGAAAATTCATTTGTTGTTCATCATCATTGTTCCAAACTAGTATGCTGTTATTTTGTCCATGGAGCATAAACGGATAATTATTTTTTGAATATGCCAAAATGTGCAGTATAGAAAAGAGCAGTTTTTATCCGTCCTCCTCCTTAACACATTTGTTTAAAATGCCAAAAAGTTTTAAAGTAAAGTCAAAAGATTTATACGATTTTAAACGATGCCAGATAACCATGTTTGTTTCAGGAATAAATGGATGGAACTTGCTGA